>NC_133160.1:144205514-144445514 GCF_040802235.1 Manis javanica
AACGTCATCCACCACATCAACAAAAAGAAGGACAAAAACCACATGATCATCTCCATAGATGCTGAAAAAGCATTTGACAAAATTCAACATCCATTCATGATAAAAACTCTCAGCAAAATGGGTATAGAGGATGAGTACCTCAACATAATAAAGGCCATATATGTCAAACCCACAGCCAACATCATACTTAACAGTGAGAAGCTGAAAGCTTTTCCTCTAAGATCAGGAACATGACAGGGATGCCCACTATCCCCACTGTTATTCAATATAGTACTGGTGGTCCTAGCCAAGGCAATCAGACAAAACAAAGAAACACAAGGCATCCAGATTGATAAGGAAGAAGTCAAACTCACTATTTGCCGATGACATGATATTATATGTAAAAAACCATAAAGACTCCACTCCAAAACTACTGGAACTAATACCTGAATTCAGCAAAGATGCAGGACACAACATTAATACACAGAAATCTGTTGCTTTCCTATACACTAACGATGAACAAGTAGAAAGAGAAATCAGGAAAACAATTCCATTCACAATTGAATCAAAAAGAATAAAATACCTAGGAATAAACTAACCAAGTAAGTGAAAAAACTATACCCTGAAAACTACAAGACACTCTTAAGGGAAATTAAAATGTAAACTAACAAATGGAAATTCATCCCATGCTCTTAGGTAGGAAGAATTAATATTGTCAAAATGGCCATCCTGCCTAAAGCAAAATACAGATTCAATGCATCCCTATCAAAATACCAACTGCATTCTTCAACGAACTGCAACAAATATTTCTAAAATTCATATGGAACCACAAAAGACCCTCAATAGCCAAAGCAATCCTGAGAAGGAAGAATAAAGAGGGTGGGGGGGGGGATCTCAATTCCCAACTTCAAGCTCTACTACAAAGCCACAGTAATCAAGACAATTTGGTACTGGTGCAAGAACAGGCCCACAGACCAGTGGAACTGAATAGAGAGTCTAGACATTAACTCAAACATATACAGTCAATTAATATATGATAAAGGAGCCATGAATATACAATGGGGAAATGACAGCCTCTTCAACAGCTGTTGCTGAGAAAACAGGACATCTACATGTATGAGAATGAAACTGGATTTCTAACCATTCATTCTCTAACCCCATACACAAAATTAAATTCAAAATGGACCAAAGACCTGTATTTAAGTCATGAGACTGTAAAACTCTTAGAAAAAACATAGGCAAAAATCTCTTGGACGTTTATATGAGCAACTTCTCCATGAACATATCTCCCCGGGCAAGGGAAACAAAAGCAAAAATGAACAAGTGGGACTATATCAAGCTGAAAAGCTTCTGTACAGCAAAGGACACCATCAGTAGAACAAAAAGGCATCATACAGTATGGGAGAATATATTAATAAATAACATATCTGATAAAGGGTTGACATCCAAAATATATAAAGAGCTCACCACACCTCAATAAACAGAAAGCAAATAATCCAATTATAAAATGGGCAGAGGAGCTGAACAGACACTTCTCCAAAGAAGAAATCACATGGCCAACAGGCACATGAAAAGATGCTTCACATCGCTAATCATCAGAGAAATGAAAATTAAAACCACAATGATATATCTATCACCTCATACCAGTTAGGATGGCCACCATCCAAAAGAGAAACAACAACAACTGTTGGTGAGGATTTGGAGAAAGGGCAATCCTCCTGTACTGGTGGGGGGAATGTAAATTAGTTCAACCATTGTGAAAAGTAGTATGGAGGTTCCTCAAAAATCTAAAAATAGAAATACCATTTGACCCAGGAATTCCAGTCCTAGGAATTTACCTTAAGAATGCAGCAGCCCAGTTTGAGAAAGACAGATGCACCCCTATGTTTATCACAGCACTATTTACAATAGCCAAGAAATGGAAGCAACCTCAGTGTCCATCAGTTGATGAATGGAAATGAAAATGTGGTACATATACACAATGGAATATTATTCAGCCATAAGAAGAAAACAAATCCTAACCATTTGCAACAACATGTATGGAGCTAGATGGTAATATGCTCAGTGAAATAAGCCAGGCAGAGAAAGACAAGATTCAAATATTTCACTCATCTGTGGAGTATAAGAACAAAGCAAAAACTGAAGGAACAAAACAGCAGCAAATTCACAGAACCCAAGAATGGACCAACAGTTACCAAAGGGAAAGGGACTGGGGAGAATGGGTGTGAAAGGAGGGATAAAGGGGAAAAGGGGACATTACGATTAGCACACATAATTTAGGGGGGGGGTCATGGGAGTGCTGTACAACACAGAGAAGACAAGTAGTGATTCTATATCATCTTACTACTCTGATGGACAGTGACTGTAATGGGGTATGTGGTGGGTACTTGATGATTGGGAGAGTCTACTAACCATTATGTTGCCTATATAATTGTACACTAATGATACCAAGAAAAAAAAAGTCCCATCTATATGGTGCCTAGAAGAACTCATTTCATACTCATAGACTAGAAGTGAAGGGATGGAAAAAGATATTCTATTCCAATAGTAGGGAGAAAATAGTAGGCATTGCAGCACTTGTAACAGACAAAATAGACTTCAAAAGAAAGAAAGTAATAAGGGAAAAGTACATTACATAATGATAAAAGAGTCAGTCAAACACAAGGATATAACCATTATAAATATCTATACACTCAATATAGTAGTACCTAAATATGTGAAACAAATGCCAACAGAATTAAAGGGGGAAATAGAATGCAATGCATTCATATTACCACTCACTCCAAAAGACAGATCAACCAGACAGAAATATGTAAGGAAACAAAGGCACAGAACAACACTTTAGAACCGATGGACCTAAGACGTCTACAGAACATTCCACCCAAAAGCAGCAGGAAGCATGTTCTTCTCAAGTGTACAAGGAACATTTTCCAGAATAGATCATACAGTATGCCATAAAAGGACCCTCAGTAATTTCCAAAGATTCAAATTGTACCAACTAGCTTCTCAGATCACAAAGGTATGAAACTAGAAATAAATTATAAAAAGAAGGCAAAAAAGCCTGTAAACACATGGAGGTTTTACAACATGCTCCTAAAAAATCATATTGTACCCATGACCAAATAAAAACAGAGACCAAGCAATACATGGAGACAAATGGAAACAAAACTCAACAGCCCAAAATATGTAGGATGTAGTGAAGGCAGTTCTAAAAGGAAGGTACATAGCAATACAGGTTTACCTCAAGAAACAAGAACAATGTCAAATAAACATTCTTTCACAATGAAAGAAACTAGAAAAAGAGAAAATGATGCCCAAAATCGGTAGAAGGAGGGAAATAAAAAAGATCAGAGCAGAAATAAATAAAATTGAGAAGAATGAAACAATAGAAAGAATCATTGGAAAAAGGAGCTGATACTTTGAGAAAATAAACATAATAGATAAACCCCTAGCCAGACTATCAATAAAACAAAGAGAGTGTACACACAAAAACAGAACCAGAAATGAAGAAGGAATAAACACAGGACAAGGATGCACCCTCTCACCACTTTTATTCAATGTAGTACTGGTGGTCCTTGCCACAGCAATCAGACAACACGAAGAGATAAAAGGCATCCAAATTTGTAAGGAAGAAGGGAAACTGTCACTGTTTGCAGATGACATGATATTATACATTGAAAAGCCTAAAGATTCCAACAAAAAAGTATTAGAACTAATAACTGAATTCCACAAAGTTGTAGAATACAAAATTAATACATAGAAATCTGTTGCATTCCTATATAGTGATGAACTAGCAGAAAGAAATCAGGAAAACAACTTCATTCAAAACTGCATCAAAAAGAACAAAAGACCTAGGAATAAAGCTAACCAAGGAGGTGAAAGACCTATACCCTGAAAACTACAAGACACTCATGAGAAAACTTAAAGAAGGCACCAATAAATGGAAATACATCCTGTGCTCATGGATAAGAAGAATTAATATTGTCAAAATGGCCATCCTGCCTAAAGCAATCTACAGATTCAATGCATCCCTATCGAAATATCAACAACATTCTTTAATGAACTAGAACAAATAGTTCTAAAATTCATATGGAACCACAAAAGATCCTGAATAGCCAAAGAAATCCTGGAAAGAAGAACAAACCTGGGGGGATTATGCTGCCTGACTTTAAGCTCTACTACAAAGCCACAGTAATCAAGACAATTTGGTACTGGCACAAGAACAGACCCATAGATCAATGGAACAGAATAGAGAGCCCAGATATAACACCACACATACATGGTCAATTAATATATGATAAAGGAGCCATGGATATACAATGGCAAAAAGAGAGCCTCTTCAACAACTGGTGCTGGGACAACTACATGTAAGAGAATAAAACTGGAATATTGTCTAACTGCATACATAAGGGTAAACTTGAAATGGACCAAAGACCTGAAATTAAGTCATGAAACCATAAAACTCATGGAGGAAAACATAGGCAAAATCTCTTGAATATAAACATGAGCAATTTTTTCCTGAGCATGTCTCCTCTGGCAAGGGAAATAAAAAATGAACAAGTGGGGTTACATCAAACTAAAACATCAAAGGACACCAGCAGAACA
Organism: Manis javanica; assembly: GCF_040802235.1. Classification (NCBI taxonomy): domain Eukaryota; kingdom Metazoa; phylum Chordata; class Mammalia; order Pholidota; family Manidae; genus Manis; species Manis javanica. The sequence continues at coordinate 144,210,099 of NC_133160.1, forward strand.
GAAAGGCATCCTATGGTATGGTAGAATATATTTGTAAATGATTTATCCGATAAGGGGTAAACATCCAAAGTATATAAAGAGTTCACACCCAAAACACAAATAACCCTATTGAAAAATGGACAGAGGATATGAACATACACCTCTCCAAAGAAGAAATTCAGATGGCCAACAGGCACATGAAAAGATGCTCCACATTGCTAATCATCAGGGAAATGCAAATTAAAACCACAATAAGATATCACCTCACACCAGTTAGGATGGCCAATAGCCAAAAGACAAGAAACAACAAATGCTGGTGATGGTGGGTAGAAAGAGGAACCCTCCTACACTGTTGGTGGGAATGTAAATTGGTTCACATTGTGGAAAGCAGCAATGTCAAATGAAAAGTATGAATTCACAATTAAATAAACTAGAAAAAGAACAAATTATGCCCAAAATCAGCAGAAGGAGGGAAACAAAAAAGATCAGAGCAGAAAACTGAAAATAGAAATACAATTTGACCCAGTAATTCCACTCGTAGTAATATTCCAAAGAAAACAAGATCCCTGACTCAAAAAAGGCATATGCACCCCTATGTTTATTAATGCTCTATTTACAATAGCCAAGATATGGAAACAACCTAAGTGGTCATCAATAGATGAATGGATAGAGAAGATGTGTTACATATAAACAGTAGAATATTATTCAGCCATAAAAAGAAAAGAAATCCCACCATTTGCAACATGGGTGGGTCTAGATGGTATTATGCTCAGTGAAATAAGCCAGGCAGAGAAAGACAAATACCGTATGATTTCACTTATTTGTGGAATATAAAAACAGCAAAACAGAAAGAACCAAATAGCAGTAGACTCACAGACACTGAGAAGGGACTTATGGTTATCAAATGCAAGGGGATGAGTAAGGTGGATGGGGAGGGAGTAGCATATTAAGGGGCACTACAATTCACAGTTGCAATATAGGTAGATTATGGGAAAGGCAGTACAACACAGAGAAGACAATTAAAGACTATAACATCTTACTACATTGATAGGCAGTGACCATCACGGAGAGAGTGAGGACTTGACAATATGAGTGAATGTTGAAAACACTGTGTTGTTTATGTGAAACCATCATACAATTGTATATCAGTAATACTTTAATGAGAAAAATATAAGTATGATCCTGTATTTCCCCATCTTAGGAAACTTCAAGGTTTTTTAATTGTTTTCAGTGAAGACTATAAGCCTTAAAATGCCCCCATACCCACATGACCTGGCCTTATCAAAACTTACAGCCTCACCTCCTATTTCCACATATATTAGGAGCCCTACCAACCTGATTTAAGCCATTGCACATTTGCTATCTCTTCTTAAATTTGTATTGTGTGTAATACCATAGTGTCTGGCAACTGGTAAGTTCCAAATAAAGGTATTGAATAAATAAATGTATGAATAAATAAGAAGATGTGATTAGGACAGGCTAGATCTCTATTGGAGAAGGTTTTGAGTTCAATGCTAAGGATTTTGTGTAGAAAATAGGAGCATGTCTACATTTGTACAAATAACTTGTAGGCTAAAACAAATGTTTGGATGTGAGAGGATAGGGCTATGCAGTGAATTGTAATTCTTTTCATCTAAGTTTGAGTCCTAAAGCAATTCAGGATAGACACAGAAATCTGACACAACTTTGTTTTCTGAGTGAATAAGACATTCAAGTTCTCATTTTCCACTTCATCTCTTTCTTGTCTGTTCTCTACAACAGAAACATTTTTTCTAAGGAAATCTCTTAGATTGGCTTGTCTTCCTTTATTGTACTTGCATTTTCATATTGCTCCCATTCTAAGAGTAACAATAAAAAATATTTCCTCAAATAGTCCAGCTCCTCCTTTTCTCTCTGCACAGATATCTGATAACTAGAGACCCAGGCTTTTAAAATTATCTTTGTAACATTTGCCTTTGCATCATTTATGGCCTTTTAGAAAAATTTTATTGTGGTCAGAACACAACATGAGATGTGTTTGACAGATTCTTAACTATACAACACAATATTTTGCCTATAAGCACAATGCTGTATATTAGATTTCTAGAACTTCTTCATCTTGCATAGCTGAAATTGTGTACCTGTTGATTAGCAACTCCCCATTACCCTCACTCCCAGCCCCTGGAAAACACAATTTTCTGTTCTTCTATGATTTTGACTATTGTAGATACCTCATGAAAGTAGAATCATGAAGTATATGTTATTTTGTGATGGGCACATTTCTCAATAAAATTTCCTTCAGATTCATCATATTGTGGCATATTGCAAGAATTCCTCCTTTTTTAGGGCTGAATAATATGTCATTGTGTGTGTGTATATATACCACCTTTTTTTAATCCATTCTTCCATTAATAGACATTTAAGTTGTTTCCACATTTTGCCTTTTGTGAGTAGTCCCACAAAGAACATGGGAATGCTACCATCTCTTTGAGGTCCTGATTTCAGTTCTTTTGAATAAATACCAGAGGGGGACTGCTGGATCATATAGTAGTTCTGTTTTTAATTTTTTGAGGAATCTTCATACTGTTTTCAGTAGGAGCTGCACCATTTTTCATTGTTACCAACAGTGTAAGAGTTCCAGTTTCTCTGTTTCACCAACACTTATTTTCTTTTGTTTTTATTGGTGATTAGGTATGCTAATAGGTATAAGATGATATCTCACTATGATGTTGATTGGCATTTCTCTGCTGATTAGTGACTTTGAGCATCCTTTGTACACCTGTTGGCTATTTGTATGTCTTCTTTAGAGAAATGTCTGTTCAAGTCCTTAGCCCATTTTAAAATCATGCTATTTAATTATTGTTCCTTATATATTTTGGAAATTAACCCTTTATCAAATACATGGTTTATAAATATTCTTTCCCATTCTGTAAGTTGTCTTTTAACTCTATTGATTTTTTCTCTGTGATTCAGGTCTTTTCAGTTTGATGCAGTCCTGCTTGCCTGTTTTCGGTTTTATTATCTGTGCTTTTGATGTCATAACATGAAACCATTTCCAAGATTAATATCATGAAGATTTTTCCTATATTTTCTACTGGAAAATTTACAATTTTGGGTCTTAAGTTTAAGTTTTTAATTTCTTTTGATGTGAATTTTGTGTATGGTGTAAGATAAAGGTCCAATTTCAAATTTTTATATGTAAGTACCTAATTTTCCCAACACCACTGTTGAAGAGATAATCCTTTGCCCAATATGCATTCTTGGCAACCTTTTCAAAGATTACTTGACAATATATGCATGGATTTATTTATGAATTCCCTACTCTGGTCCAGTGGCCTATATGTCTGATTTTATGCAAGTACAATACTGTTTTAATTATGATAGCTTTGTAATAATCATTGGCACCAGAAACTGTAATGTCTTCAGCTTTGTTCTTTTTCAAGATTATTTCAGGTATTCAGAGTCTTTTGTGGTTCCATAAGAATTTAAGAATAATTTCCATTGCTATAAAAAATGACATTGGAATCGTTGTAGGGATTGTTTGGAATCTTTAGATCACTTTGAATAGTATAGCCATTTTAAACATATTTTCTTCCTGTTCATTGTTTGTGTGTAGAGGGACACAACTATTTTTTTGTATGTTGATTTTGTCTCCTAAATGTTATTGAATTTGTTTATCAATTCTAACTGCTTTTTTGTGGGGTCCTTAGGATTTTCTCCACAGAAGATCATGTCATCTGCAAAAAGAAATAATTTTATTTCTTCCTTTCTATTTTGGACATCATCATTATTTTTTCTTGCCTAATTGCTATGGCTAGGTCTTCCAGCACTATGTTGAATAGAAGTGGGGAGTGAGCATCCCTGTCTTGTTCCTGATCTTAGTGGAAAAGTTTTAAGCTTTCACTATTGAGTATGATTTTACCAATGGGCTCTAGATTGCATATATGGCCTATAGTATGTTAATTTCCCCTCTATTCCTAGTTTGTTGAGAGTTTTTAGCATAAATAGTTACTGAATTTTACCAAATGCTTTTTCTACATCCATTGAGATTATCATGTGATTTTTATTCTTTTTTTTTTATTAGTTTTATTTTGGTATCATTAATCTATAATTATATAAAGGATATTATGTTTACTAGGCTCCCCCCTTTACAAAGTCCCTCCCACACATACCGGTTCACAGTCACTGTCCATCAACATAGTATGATGCTGTAAAATCACTACTTGTCTTCTCTGTGTTGCACAGCCCTCCCCATGCACCCCCCACACTGTACATGTTAATCATAATACCCCTTTCTTTTTTCCTACCCTTATCCCTCCCTTCCCACCCATCCTCCCCAGTTCCTTTCCCTTTGGTAACTGTTAGTCCATTCTTGGGTTCTGTGCTTCTGCTGCTGTTTTGTTCCTTCAGTTTTCTTTTGTTCTTATACTCCACATATGAGTGAAATCATTCGGTACTTGTCTTTCTCCGCCTGGCTTATTTCACTGAGCATAATACCCTCTAGCTCCATCCACGTTGTTGCAAATGGTAGGATCTGTTCTTTTCTTATAGCTGAGTAATATTCCATTGTGTATATGAACCACATCTTCTTTATCAATTCATCTACTGATGGACATTCAGGTTGCTTCCGTATCTTGGCTATTATAAATAGTGCAGTGATAAACATAGGGGTGCATCTGTCTTTTTCAAACTGGAGTGCTGCATTCTTGGGGTAAATTCCTAGAAGTGGCATTCCTGGGTCAAATGGTATTTCTATTTTGAGCATTTTGAGGAACCTCCATACTGCTTCCCACAATGGTTGAATTAATTTACATTCCCACCAGCAGTGTAAGAGGGTTCCCCTTTCTCCACCACCTCACCAACATTTGTTGTTGTTTGTCTTTTGGATGGCAGCTATCCTTACTGGTGTGAGGTGATACCTCATTGTAGTTTTAATTTACATTTCTCTGATAATTAGCGATGTGGAGCATCTTTTCATGTGTCTCTTGGCCATCTGTATTTCTTTTTTAGAGAACTGTCTGTTCAGTTCCTCTGCCCATTTTTTAATTGGGTTATTTGCTTTTTCTTTGTTGAGGCATGTGAGCTCTTTATATATTCTGGACGTCAAGCCTTTATCGGATCTGTCATTTACAAATATATTCCCCCATACTGTAGGGTTCCTTTTTGTTCTATTGATGGTGTCTTTCACTGTACAGAAGCTTTTCAGCTTGATGCAGTCCCACTTGCTCATTTTTGCAGTTGTTTTCCTTGCCCAGGGAGATATGTTCAAGAAGAGGTCACTCATGTTCATGTCTAAGAGATTTTTGCCTATGTTTTTTCTAAGAGTTTTATGGTTTCATGACTTACATTCAGGTCTTTGACCCATTTTGAATTTACTTTTGTGTATGGGATTAGACAATGGTCCAGTTTCATTCTCCTACATGTAGCTGTCCAGTTTTGCCAGCACCATCTGTTGAAGAGACTGTCATTTCGCCATTGTATGTCCATGGCTCCTTTATCAAATATTAATTGAGCATATATGTTTGGGTTAATGTTTGGAGTCTCTATTCTGTTCTGTTGGTCTGTGGCTCTGTTCTTGTACCAGTACCAAATTGTCTTGATTACTGTGGCTTTGTAGTAGAGCTTGAAGTTGGGGAGTGAGATCCTCCACTTTATTCTTCCTTCTCAGGATTGCTTTAGCTATTCAGGGTCTTTGGTGTTTCCATATGAATTTTTGAACTATTTGTTGCAGTTCGTTGAAGAATGTTGTTGGTAGTTTGATAGGGATTGCATCGAATATGTATATTGCTTTGGGCAGGCTGGCCATTTTGACAATATTAATTCTTCCTAGCCAGGAGCATGGGATGAGTTTCCATTTGTTAGTGACCTCTTTAATTTCTGTTAAGAGTGTCTCATAGTTTTCAGGGTATAGGTCTTTTACTTCCTTGGTTAGGTTTATTTCTAGGTATTTTATTCTTTGTTATTCAATTGGGAATGGAATTGTCTTCCTGATTTCTCTTTCTATTAGTTTATTGTTAGTGTATAGGCAAGCCACAGATTTCTGTGCGTTAATTTTGTATCCTGCAACTTTGCTGAATTCTGATATTAGCTCTAGTAGTTTCAGAGTGGAGTCTTTAGGGTTTTTTATGTACAATATCATGTCATCTGCAAATAGTGACAGTTTGACTTCTTCTTTACCAATCTGGATTCCTTGTATTTCTTTGTTTTGTCTAATTGCCGTGGCTAGGACCTCCAGTACTATGTTGAATGACAGTGGGGAGAGTGGGCATCTCTGTCTTGTTCCCGATTGCAGGAGGAAAAGCTTTCAGCTTCTCGCTGTGCAGTATGATGTTGGCTGTGGGTTTATCATATCTGGCCTTTATTATGTTGAGGTACTTGCCCTGCATACCCATTTTGTTGAGAGTTTTTATCATGAATGTATGTTGAATTTTGTCGAATGCTTTTTCAGCATCTATGGAGATAATCATGTGGTTTTTGTCTTTCTTTTTGTTGATGTGGTGGATGATGTTGATGGATTTTCGAATGTACCATCCTTGAATCCCTGGGATGAATCCCACTTGGTCATGGTATATGATCCTTTTGATATATTTTTGAATTCGGTTTTCTAATATTTTGTTGAGTATTTTTGCATCTGTGTTCATCAGGGATATTTGTAGTTTTCTTTTTTGGTGGGGTCTTTGCCTGGTTTTGGTATTAGGGTGGTGATGTTGGCTTCATAGAATGAGTTTGCGAGTATTCCTCCTCTTCTGTTTTTTGGAAAACTTTAAGAAGAATGGGTATTATGTCTGATAAAATTCCGAGGTAAATCCATCTGGTCTGGGGGTTTTGTTCTTTGGTAGGTTTTTGATTACTGCTTCAATTTCATTGCTGGTAATTGGTCTGTTTAGATTCTGTTTCTTTCTGGGTCAGTCTTGGAAGGTTGTATTTTTCTAGGAAGTTGTCCAGTTTCCCAGCTTGTTAGCATATAGTTTTTCATAGTACTCTCTAATAATTCTTTGTATTTCTGTGGGGTCTGTCGTGATTTTTCCTTGTTTCTGATTCTGTTGATGTGTGTTGACTCTCTTTTCCTCTTAATAAGTCTGGCTAGAGGCTTATCTATTTTGTTTATTTTCTCGAAGAACCAGCTCTTAGGTTTCATTGATTTTTGCTATTGTTTTATTCTTCTCAATTTTAATTATTTCTTCTCTGATCTTTATTATGTCCCTCCTTCTGCTGACCTTAGGCCTCATTTGTTCTTCTTTTTCCTATTTCGATAATTGTGACATTAGACCATTCATTTGGGATTGTTATTCCTTCTTTAAATATGCCTGGATTGCTATATACTTTCCTCTTAAGACTGCTTTTGCTGTGTCCCACAGTAGTTGGGGCTTTGTGTTGTTGTTGTCGTTTGTTTCCATATATTGCTGGATCTCCATTTTGATTTGGTCATTGATCCATTGATTATTTAGGAGCGTGTTGTTAAGCCTCCATGTGTTTGTGAGCCTTTTTGCTTTCTTTGTACAGTTTATTTCTAGTTTTATACCTTTGTGGTCTGAAAAGTTGGTTGGTAGGATTTCAATCTTTTGGAATTTACTGAGGCTCTTTTTGTAGCCTCGTATGTGGTCTATTCTGGAGAATGTTCCATGTACACTTGAGAAGAATGTGTATCCTGCTGCATTTGGATGTAAAGTTCTGTAGATGTCTATTAGATCCATCTGTTCTAGTGTGTTGTTCAGTGCCTCTGTATCCTTACTCATTTTCTGTCTGGTGGATCTGTCCTTTGGAGTGAGTGGTGTGTTGATGTCTCCCAGAATGAATGCATTCCATTCTATTTCCTCCTTTAATTCTGTTAGTATTTGTTTCACATATGTTGGTGCTCCTGTATTGGGTGCATATATATTTATAATGGTTATATCCTCTTGTTGGACTGAGCCCTTTATCATTATGTAATGTCCTTCTTTATCTTTTGTTACTTTCTTTATTTTGAAGTCTATTTTGTCTGATACTAGTATGCAACACCTGCTTTTTTCTCTTTGTTGTTTGCATGAAATATCTTTTTCCATCCCTTGACTTTAAGTCTGTGCATGTCTTTGGGTTTGAGTTGAGTCTCGTAGCATGTGGATGGGTCTTGCTTTTTTTATCCATTCTATTACTCTGTGTCTTTTGATTGTTGCATTCATTCCATTTACATTTAGGGTGATTATTGAAAGGTATGTACTTATTGCCATTGCAGGCTTTAAGTTTGTGGTTACCAAAGGTTCAAGGTTAGCTTCTTTACTATCTTACTGTTTAACTTAACTCACTGATTGAGCTATTATAAACATGGTCTGATGATTCTTTATTTCTCTCCCTTCTTATTCCTCCTCCTCCCTTCTTCATATGTTGGGTGTTTTGTTCTGTGCTCTTTTTTGGGAGTGCTCCCATCTGGAGCAGTCCCTGTAAGATGCCCTGTAGAGGTGGTTTGTGGGAGGAAAATTCCCTCAACTTTTGCTTGTCTGGGAATTGTTTAATCCCTCCTTCATATTTAAATGATAATCATGCTGGATACAGTATTCTTGGTTCGAGGCCCTTTTGTTTCATTGCATTAAGTATATCATGCCATTCTCTTCTGGCCTGTAGGGTTTCTGTTGAGAAGTCTGATGGTAGCCTGATGGGTTTTCCTTTGTAGGTGACCTTTTTTTCCTCTCTGGCTGCCTTTAATACTTTGTCCTTGTCTTTGATCTTTGCCATTTTAATTATTATGTGTCTTGGTGTTGTCCTCCTTGGATCCCTTGTTGTGGGAGTTCTGTGTAACTCTGTGGTCTGAGAGGCCATTTTCTCCCCTTGTTTGGGGAAGTTTTCAGCAATTATTTCTTCAAAGACACTTTCTATCCCTTTTTATCTCTTTTCTTCCTCTGGTACCCCTATAATGCAGATATTGTTCTGTTTCAATTGGTCACACAGTTCTCTTGAAATTCTTTCATTCCTGGAGATCCTTTTATCTCTCTCTGCATCAGCTTCTCTCCGTTCCTATTCTCTGTTTTCTAGTCCATTAATGGTCTCTTGCATCTCATCCATTCTGTTTTGAAGTCCTTCCAGAGATTGTTTTATTTCTGTATTCTCCCTCCTTAGTTCTTGCATATTTCTCTGCAAGTCCATCAGCATGGTCATGACTTTTGTTTTGAATTCCTTCTCAGGAAGACTGGTTAAATCTGTCTCCCCAGGTTCCTTCTCAGGGGAAGATGTAGATGTCGACGCTGAGTGGGTTATTCTTATCTGGATCAAATCTTTTTGCCTTTTCATGTTGATAGGTGCAGTGGTATGCTATTGACTTGTCAGCTGGGAGAGTCAAGCCTCTTTCCACTTGGCTCCTGGCCTTTCTTTACTGGGACAACTGTGATCCCTAGTGGCTTGTGTTGGGAAATTGTGTGTAGATTGTGTCTCTGTATCTTGCCCGGCCAGTATGAAGGAAGCTCCCTTGCTGTGGGTGTGGCCAGCCTCAGGCCGCTGCTCTTCTATGGCAGGGCCTTGGAGGGGTAATGGATGAGGGGCTCTTTGGCTGTTTACCTCTGTGAGGGGTCTCAGAGCTGTTGCCCAGGGGGTTAGTGCACCCAGAGTTCCCTGGAATTTCCAGCTGCTGGACTGTGACCCGGGATGCTTCTGTCCAGCTGTGGGGTCCCTGTCCCTTTAAGACTTTCAGAAAGCACTCGCTTTTCTTTGTCACAGGGGCGCCGGCTTCAGGACCTGCTCACAGGTCTTACTGTCCTGCTTCCCTAGTTTCCAGCACCTCATGCATGCACTGTGTCTGCGCTCTGGTGCAGATGACTAGGGCTGGGTGTTTAGCAGTCCTGGGCTCCCTCGCCCTCCCCGCTCTGACTCCTATCCTCCTGCCAGGATCTGGGGTAAGGGTCCTTGGGTCCCGCCGGGCTGCAGCTTGTATCTTACCCTTTCACCAGGCGCTGGGTTCTCGCAGGTGTGGATGTGGTCTGGATATTGTCCTGTGTCATCTGGTCACTCTTTTAGGGATAGTTGTATTTGTTGTATTTTCAAAAATGTGTATGTTTTTAGGAGGAGATTCCTACTGTCCTACTCATGCTGCCATCTTGGCTCCACCTGATTTTTATTCCTCATTCTGTTAACATGGTTTATCACATTAATTGATGTGCATACGTTGAGCTATCCTTGCATCTAAAGGATAACTCCCACTTGGTCATGCTGTGTCATCTTTTTAATGTGCTGTTGAATTAGATTTACTGATATTTTGTTGAGGACTTTTGCATCTATATTCATCAGGAATATTAGCCTGTAGTTTCCTTTTCTTGTGGTGTCTTTGTCTAGCTTTTTTATCAAGGAAATGCTGACCTCATGAGTTTGGAAGTGTACTCTTTAATGTTTTGAAAGAGTTTGAAAAGCATTGTTGTTAATTCTTCTTTAAATGCTTGGTAGAATACACCAGTGAAACCATCTAATCTTGGGATTTTCTTTGTCAGAGTTTTGAACTGATTCAATTTCCAGTTGAATTCTAGTTATTGGTTTGTTCAGTTTCTGTTTCTTTATGATTCAGTATTAATAGTTGGTAATTATCATAGTAATCTCTTGTATCTTTTTTATTTCTGTGGTATCAGTTATAATGTTCCCCTTTCATTTCTGATTTTATTTGAGTATTCCCTTTTAGTTTAGCTAGAGTTCAATCAATTTTATTTATTTCAAAAAATAATTCAGTTTCATGTATTTTTTTCTATTGTTTTTCTAGTCTCTTATTTATTTCTGCTCTAATCTTTATTATTTCATTCCTTCTGCTAATTTTAGGTTTGACTTACTCTTGTTTTTCTACTTCTTTGAGGTGTAAATTTAGATTGTTTATTTGAGATCTATCTTTTGTAATGTAGGCATTCATCACTAAACTTTCCTTTTAGTACTGCTTCTGTCAAAACCTATAACTTTTGATGTGTACTATTTTCATTTATATATAGACATTTTCTAATTTCTATTGTGATTTCTTTTGTGATCCACTAGTTCAAAAGTGTGTTGTTTCATTTCTACACATTTGTGAATTTTTCAGTTTTCTTTCTGCTGTTGACTTCTACCACCATTCCATTGTAATCAGAAAAGATACTTGGTATGTTTCAATCTTTTTAAATTTAGTAAGACTTGTTTTATGAAATAACATGTGATATATCCTGGAGAATGTTCTTTGTGCACTTGGGAAGAATGTATATTCTGCTGCTATTGTTCAGAATATAATATTCTGCATGTGTTAGATCAATTTGATCTATAATGTTGTCAGAGTCTGCTGTTTCTTTGTTGGTTTCCTGTCTGACTGTCCTATTCATTATTGATTAGGCTAATGAAGTTACCAATATTATCATATTGCTGTCTTTTTTTCCCTTCAGTTCTGATAATGTTTGTTTTATATACTCAGGTGCCCCTGATGGTGGGTGTATCTATATAATTGATGTATCTTTCTGGTGGATTGCTTTTTTATGATTAACTCTATGTTCTTCTTTATCTCTTGTAACACTTTTTGATTTAAAGTGGAAAGCCATAAGGATTACATAAAATATCCTTTAACAGCCTATTTTAAGCTGATAACAACTTAATTTTTATTGCATACCAAATCTTTATACTTTTACTGTCCACAACTTATGTAACAGATGTCACAATTTGCATTTTTGTATTGTGTATCCATTGACATATTTTTATAGTTATTTTAATGTTTTTTCTTTTAACTTTTATACTAGAATTAAAAGTGATTTACTCACCACTATTACAGTAATACAGTATTCTTTATTTGTCAATATATTCACCTTTATCAGTGAGTTTTATACTTTCTATATTATCAGGTTGCTGTTAGCATCCTTTCATTACATGTTAAATAAACTTGTTTTAAATGTTTTTGTAAGTCAGGTGCTTGAAAACTTTCAGCTGTTGTTTGTCTGGGAAAGTCTTTATCACCCCATCAAAACTGAAGGACAGCTATGCCAAGTACAGTATTCTTGGTTGGAAGTTTTTTTTTTCTTTCAACACATTGAATATATCATCATACTCCCTTCTGTCCTGGAAAGTTTCTTCAGAAAACACACTAGTCTTATGGGCTTTCTTTGATGTGACAAGCAACTTTTCTCTCACTGCTTTTAAAATTATCTATCTTTAACTTTTTACAGTTTGATTGTATGTCTCAGGGTGGGTTTTTTTATTCATCTTATCTGAAATTCTTTAAGTTTCCTAGATTTGGATGTCCATTTTCTCTTCCAGATTTGAGAAGTTTTTAAACTTTATTTATTTGCATAAGTTTTATAGTCACTTCTCTCTCTCTTCTTCTGTGCCTTCCAAAATGCATTATTGATCTATTTATGATGGAGTCTCATAACCCCTTCATCACTCTTTCTATTTTGTTCTTCTAAGTTAGTTTAAATGGTATATCTTCAAATTAACTAATTCTGTCTTCTGCTTGCTCTAGTCTGCTGTTGAACCACTCTGTTGAATTTTTTATTTAACTTATTATGTTTCAGCTCCATAATTTCTCTTTGGTTCTTCTCAAAATTTTCTCTCTCTATTGAAATTCTCCCTTGGTTCATTTATTGCTCTTTTGAGTTCACTAAACATTTTTATGTAGTGTGAATTCTCTACCAGGTAAAATACCTCTATATATCATTAGAGTTTGTTTCTGAATGTTTTAACTTGTTTTTTTTTTTTTTTGGAACGTTTCCTTGTTTTTTCATTTGCGGTAAGTCTGTGTTGGTATTAATGTATTCAAGAAACTGCCACCTCTTTCAGTCTTCCAAGATTGACCTCTTACTGGAGAAGACCTTCCCCAATCAACTTGGCCTCAGTTTTTGTGAACTTTCAAACCTTTTTTTCTGGTCCAAAATGCCATCTTTATTCTTTGATTCCTCCCAGTATCTAGACTTTGCCACATCCCATCATTGCTCTGAAATAAGCCAGACAGAAGTTAATCTTTTAAGTAGCTCTCAGGGAAGCTAGAACTCTGGATGTGCAGTCCAACTCTTTTCCTCCTCAAGAAGAAGCTGGGAGATGAGGTTTATTGCCCACTCACTATTGTGCTAAGCCTGGGAAAGGAGCTGAGCAAGTTCCTGTCTGGTAGTTCAAATCACCATTTGCTCTCTGTAGCCCCTAGTGGACCAATGTTTGCTGAGCCCTGTTAGCTCTCTGAGACAGCCAAGAAAGAAGCCATTGTCAGGTTGCATTTGGAAAAGTTGGGGCATAATATGTATAGTCCAACTCCTTTGCTCTTCACTGAGAGGTTGAGAGCTGAGGTGTATTGTCACTCACTCTGTACTGAGTCAGAGAGAAGAGCTATGGCAAATGCTTCCATGCTATTTTTAAAAACTGTCATTTTATTTTGTAGCCTCTGGGGGACTAGTGTACACAGGCCCCATGAGCTCTCCAAGAAGACAAGATAGAAGTCAGTCCTTTAGGTAGCACCCAGTCCCTTAGGTAGCAACCTGTTATCTAGGTTGGGATGCTTGATATGCAGTCCAACTCATTCATTCTTTTTAGGGAGAACTTGAAAACTGAGGGCTTTCTCCCAATCATAAGACTGTGATTTTTGGTAAGAGGTTGTCTCTGCTTTTCCTCCTGGTTACAATGTTGCTAGTTTCCCACTTGCCTGGGGAGCAGGAGTCTCTTAACTAGTCTCTGGATTTCTCACAAAGGGTATTGATCCAGGAGTTGCTATTGAATTTATGGTCCATTGAGAGAAGGAGAGCCCAGGACCTCCTATTAACTATCTTGGTAATGTTACTCCCATGGAACATTTTTATTGAGTTATTTCTCTGTTTACACTTCTTTGGGTAAAAGCCTTAATTTATAGTCCCTTAAATCTAAAAGCATGGTAAATTCTGAGTTTAATTAATGTATTTGAGGCTGTCTGGTTCAACATTGTCCTTAGGAACCTGTGGAGAAACAGTAGTTACTTATTTCAGCCCTGGAGGTAATTAAAAACAACATCAAGGAGGATCAGAATGTAGAGAAGGTCATCTAGGATTACTTATTTCTATCTGATAACAATAATTGAAGCCTCTAATGTTCTATAGCACTTACAGACTTCAAGGCACTTTTATAGTTTAAACCCCTAGTCTCCAGCCTATATATATGGCCCAAAAAGCCCAATCAAACAGTAATTGAGACTCTACTTGTTGCAAAGTAAGCTTTCGCTGGGACTAAAAGAGTCTCTTTGCTGATAATTCTTACATCCACTGTGCCTGTGGCACAGGTGCCTAGAGTGGAACTACAGGTACTGCACATGAAGAATCCTGCTTCTAAGGCTTGTAGAGACCTGTGCCTATGACTTAAGTCTGCTGAGTCCCATACCAGATGCAAACAACCGGTAGCCTGTGATCAACATTGTCAAAGCTGCAGGGCTCTGCCCAGTACAAAGTTCCACACAAATAATATTTAATCAGTCTAATTCCTACACATTTGTCCAGGTTGTTCAAGTTAGAAATCATCTCCACAACTAAAAATCAGCCACCTGGGTCAACAGAACCACTGCAAATTGCTAAAGTTAAAACTACTCAGTATTGATCTTAAGCTATTGCCTAAACCATACTCCCAGGTACCAGTTATTTGGCCCAAAATTCTATTTTTATCTTTTCTCAGAGTTTCCAGCCATGGCCCATTGTTTTTTATTTTAGAAGACCTACTGAATAAAATTGTATTTGATCTGTATCTGAATTCTGAACTGAAGAGTATAGCAGATAAGGATAAAAATGTCAAATTACTGCTGATATTAGCCATATTGAGAATGTGGCTTGTGTATTCCACCCCATCCTTTCCCTTCTTCTCCTCCAAAAATGATCATAAGCTTTCCCACATAAGCAGAGCCTATTCTAGCAAGGTTGCCATTCTAGGAAGAGCAGACTAGTTTGCGCCTGGACACAGCGCTCTGGATACACGCAAACAGGTGGGCAGGGAGAGAGGTGGGCATGGAGCCACACACGTACAGTGTTTAACCTAATAGAAAAATCACTCCTTCTCCTCTAGGGAACAATAACTGAAACATGGCTCAGAGTACACATAATGTTCCTATGTGGAAATATGAGAGATGGGGAAGTGAAGTTTTCTTCTAATGATGGGAACAGAGAATCACTATGGCTCTAACATAAAAGGTCTTAACTACTTGCTACATTAACTGTGATAGTACTGTCTCTTTTGAAGTGAGGATGTTGGTTATTGACTGTATGGTAGAGTGGGTTAACATCAAGGGAAGCTGAGGCCTGCCATGAAACTATGTGGGAGGTGTGTCCCCACCTGACATGACAATTGTCAGATTAGTCTTCTCCAATTCACTGGCAGAAGCCAAGCCCTAAAGCATAACTGACTCTAGGAAGATAAAGTATACTGAGAATCCTATAACTGGAAGGAAGCATCACTGATAACGGATCCTTTGACTATAATCAGAAAACCAAAGAGAGGCTTGTAGGTTGAATTAGGAGCTAAAGCCAGATATTTACTCAGAGGACTGAATTCTTAGCCTCAAGGCATTGCTGCCTTTCCAAATCTGTGCACTAATATGAAGATATCCTAATGCTTTTAAATAGAAAAACTACAACTCTGTTACCTATAATTGAGAACTCACCCCTTTCTAATGTTCGTTTCCCTTAGGCAGCTACAATGGTCTTTTCAAGAGACACTGGACAGTGAATAATTATACATTTAGTGTAAGTGTTTTAGATCTTCAGATAAAGTCTCTACATGCTGCTTCCTCTTTACAAATCTTTTTTTGTCTGTGTAGTTTTAATTGATTCTTCATACAATTGTTCTATTTATAAGTGGTATTACTGGAGAAAGATTGTTTTTCACTATTGAAAATACTTATTGTTTTCCTGGCACTTGGATACACATATAACAATATAATTGTTGGCCTTGAGGTTATATCTTGTACTAAAAGAAATAGTTCTCACTTCAAATTCCAAAAGCAAGTGTCAACTGCGTTGATGCCTTCCTCACCTTTCAAGGCTTAAAGAGGTAAGATCTTACATAAAATAAAGCGGCCGTAAACAGCAGTTTGTCGAAAGACAGAATCATTGCTAATGTAATGTTGACAGAATCCTTTGTCCCTCCAGAAAGACAATATTCAAAATTTGGGAATGTGGGTTCGTAACATGTCACTGAACTGAGTATGTGGGGAAGCACCCATTAGAAAACAGCACCTGTGAAGACTGAGGATTCCCTTTCTTCAGTAACAAACACCCTGCCCACGTTGTTTAGGTAAAACAAATGCAGGCTTCAGAAGAAAAAGAAATGTTACTGATAATAATAACCCATTTCCCTCTAACCTGTTGCAGGGATGGATATGTTGAATGACTTCCTAGGAATGTGCATTCTATTTAATAGCCTATCTGGAAGAATTAAAGAGCAAGTGTGGATGGTCATCATGACTAAGGCTGTGCTGTAGGACTATTATTCTGACTCTATTACTCTAATTCAAGCAGATTTAGAAAGGAAGAGTTTGGAGGCAATTTGACTCTTGTTTTTGCTGACCCAGGACCCTCCCAATCCAAATGGTGACAGACCCCAGGGCCTTTGCCCTAACCCTAGTCACATAGTCACTCAGGATGGCCACAGTTTCTCTACCTGGAACTGGCACAGAAGACATCCTAAATCTTGGGTTACATTGCTGGAGGGATGTGTATCAGGAACAATAAATCCTGGTATCCAATCTTCCTGGCCACATTGATAAATGCAGAGGTAAGCATATGGCATAAGGGAACCAGTATGAGTCTTCTCCAAGAGTTTTTCTAACCAGACCCAGAAAAAAATGCCTTGCTTTTTGGATATTTTGTGCTGATAGTATATTAGTCTAACACAGTGAGACCATCTCCCATGTTCCTTACCATGTGTAAAGGCTTGTTGTGCAGTAAAAGACCAAAGTAAATATTCTGGGGTAAAGCAGGAGAGAGAAAGGTAAGAGAGAGCAAAAGCTCATATGTGAAAACATAAGACTTAATGGTGTTGAAATTTCTTCCCTTTACACTATTTAGTTTTATGCAGCAATAAATTTCTGCCATTATTTATTTGTTTTTAATAAAAGTAGAGAGACAGGGCTAACTAAAAAGCAATACAGCCTAAAGATCTTACAAAATAATTCTTGTCAAGAAGTAAAAGACAGATGCATATAATTTTGTTTGCCCAACAGGAATGAGGAGTATTGAAATAATTTTTTGAGTCCTCAAGTTCTGAATTTTCCAAAAGTGAGCAGAGTGGTTAACCAGGCAATGGAGCTCTGAGTGTGAATCCAGGGCTCTGTGAGGCACAAGTTGCATGGAGAAAATAGCAATTGGTTTTTGCGGCAAGATGTATATGACAGCCAGAAGGACAAGATCATAAAAGAAATTGCTTGTTATACTTTATTCTGTAAAAAATGATAGACCACTGAAGACTTTTCCAAGCAGAAGAGGGACATGTTCTGATCTGAATTTGAGGTGAATGATCCTGTTTTATAATGTGCTGGATAAGTAGAAGGGGCTGTTATGAAGGAAAGGAGGCCACTTATGAGTGATTTTAAATGGTTGGGGCAATAAATAATACAGGCATGTACAAAGATTGTCAGTGAGGCTGGGGGTAAAACCTACAGGTTCAACGACTATAAAGACTCAAAGATTTTGTCACCGATTAAGAAAATGGTCATATACAGGCAAGATGGGAGCAAAGGGAGATTTGGGGACAAGTGGGAGTAAGGGAAAGAGTAATACTTTCGGTTTTAGCCTTTCTGCATCACGTTTTCTTATGGTATTTCCAGATGTTTCCAAGTTCCTCATGGAATAGAAGGTTGGTGGAAATGTAGACTTGTGTTTAGGATAGAGGTCAACCCTAGATACACATCAGAGAAACCCTGGAAAATTATTTTAGCTGTCTTTATGATGTTAGATACAAATTTCAAAACAAATTATTGAGTAAAAACTGAAGAAGTAAAAAAATATTATAATCTAACCCTTTTACTTAGATAATATTAGTGCTATAAAGAAAGTTATTGAGAGGAGATTTTACAGAATTCTGGAAGGCTGGAGCACTACCTACTTTCATCTGCATCCAAGGTACAGACTTGAATTTGTTTCAGAGAAGAACCTTATAATTATTAACATTTTTTAAAGTGGCAGTGAATAAGTAGGTAGTCTAAGTTCTTCTGCTCGCATGGTGTAAGCCTGAGAAATACAAAGTTGGTCCCAGCATGCTCTGAGCTTCTCCAGTTTGGTGTGATCACCTGCAGCTGTATGCCACCCTGGGCTGGGCATTTCAGGCATTTGTTCCTGCTCTTTGTGTGGGCATGTGGTATGTGTATGTGTGGCTTGTATTTCACAGCATATATATGAGTGTGTGGACACATGTGGGCATGTGTCTTATCTCTTCTTACCCAAATAAAATCACCTGAAATGATTCAAGAGTCAATTGATTGAGTCTAAGTTATTTGATGGTTTGGTTAAGGTCTGAAATTCCTAAATGATATTGAAAAGTAACTATAAAGATGTGATTCCAATACCAAATATCTTCTGAAAATATGTTCAAGACTCAGTATGCTGTTTTATGTGCAACTGAATAGAGCATGCTTAACTTAAATTGTGTTGATGTGTTTTAAGTAGACATTTGATAAACCAAATGTACCAGTTTCAGGACTCTAAGGAAGACTCAAGTAATTAGAATAAGTTTTTCTCCCACTTGTTAATAAGATTCTAAAATGCATTAAACCCTATTTAATTTTTACCACCTTAACTCATTATTCAAACCATACTCTAAATACAACTTCATATCTTCATGCTCTAGCTGGTTGGTCAAAATGCTGAGGTTCTAATTTTCAGAAATTACTGCTTTTCACCCCCTAGTCATTACTATAGAGAAAATAAACTGCTGGTCTTCAGAGTTCTAGTAGCTTAAAGAATTAGTACTTTAATTTTAAAAAATATATTTTCTTGTTCTCCAATATAAACAAATATTTCCCTGTATTCTTTTGTAGCAAGAGAGAAATTATAGTTTTTGAATATGATGTGTCTGTGTATCATTACAATATACCCTGTGTTCATTATTAAATAACTGAACTGTCAAAGGTAATTTCCAAAGATCTATGGGCACATGGTAATACAAAAAGCCAGAGGATAAATATTTATAATTCTGTAAAGACTGCCTTTTCCTCGAGCCAATCTAATCACTCTATCTGATGTAATAGATAGGAATCTGCTACTATTCAGGCAGTGTTCACAGAATCACATTATCTAAATCAGGTAAGTAATAGATTGAAGTGCTGTATCTATAAATCTATTGCATCATTCTTGAATTTACCTATTAATTTTAAATTTCCAGGATAATTATTAATTATATTGGCCATGTAATATAGAAAATATGGCACATTCCTCTTTTGTAGATGTTACTGTTATAAACACTAGTTCATATATAAGTTTTGACATAAATTAACTGGTTAGCTAATTTGAATATATTAGCACAAACAAAGTTGAATATATTTCTATGTTAGGTGGTTGGAAGTTGGAGATAATCTGAATATTAAGAATTAATAAATCTATATATTGTAAAAAAGCTATTTTCATAATTATGGTCATTGCCAAGTGCTACATTGTCTTAACATTCTTGTCATGGATAAGGGATTAGAGATTTAGAATGCATCAAAAATGGATTGTTTCCTTCATCCTCTGCTTTTATGTCTGGCAGTTTGTTTTCACTGGTACCTGGGAATGGAGCAGGCACATCAGGCCAAAATTTCTTCACTTAGGGGGAAAAAATCAGGAGAATAATATACCGCATACCTTATAAGAGATTTCATTATGGATAATAGAAAGTGGTACCAATCACCCATGGAATGTTTTTAAAATTAAAGAAATAGAACTATAATTATAAAAAATTATTCAACATTTTATGGCTCAATTTCTAGCCAGTGCCTTTGTTTTGCCTAATTTTCACCTTATATGTCTGTTAAACTAGTTAATCTGCTGCTGTGTAACAAATTACTTCAAATACAGTGACTTAGAACAACAAACATTATCTCACACGTTCTGTGGGTAAGAAATCCAGGTGTGGCTTAGCTGGGTGGCCCTGTTGATCAAAGCTGCAGTTATCTCAAGACTCACTTCCATCACCACAAAGACATGGCTGGCAGGAGTCAAAAGCTCACTTACGTGGTTGCTGGCAGGTCATGGAGGACCCATTTCCAGTCTCATGCATGTGGCCTCTCCATAGGGCTTCCTTGGCAACTGGTTTCCCCCAAAGGGAACAATCCAGACGGAGTGAGGAAAGGACCCAGGCTGAAAGTTACAGATCTTGGAAGTACTATCCCATCACTTCTAACATACCGTATTCTTTAGAAGTGAATCAGTAACTCCAGCTTATAAATAAGGGGAGAGGATTACACAAAGGGATGATTAACAGAAGGCTTGGGTCACTAGCAGTTATGCTATAGGCTCTCTACCACTCCTGTTAGTGCTCTTTAGGGAATTTCTCATCTAGTTAGATTATTCATCACAGCCACTATATAAATGTAAATTTATCAAAGACTCCACAAGGTCTTAGATTCCTATGTCAGAAGAGTACTTAGTTATCACTTTGAACTCTTCTTTGTGATTCTAACCTTCCCCTCTCCCATTCTCCTCAGATACATCCAACCCTCCCCATACTTCTCAGTCCTTAATGGGTCTCCCTGTCTCTTCTCTCAGCAGATGGCTGTACAATCCTCTCAGAGAAAATACACTCATCAAGCATCAAATAAGCGTTAACATGCTCAACTTCCAACCCTATCTCCAACACACACAAGTTGATCAGATCATGCATTCTTCCTCACTCCTTTTTTTTCTGCATTTCAGAGGAAGATTTCCTTTCTCTTCTAACTTTAACCCACCCTTTTGAGGTTGGCAGTCTTGCTCTGTTTTCTATGTGAAATAAAGTTTCCCAAGCCTCCCTAATGAGAAGCACCATTTAGGGTGTTCTCTTCCTAAGGAACTTGGATTCATCAAGTTGGATTTGGTATCTAGATATATGCGTTTTAGCTAGGATTACAGGATTTTTGTCTTCAGATAAGTTTGGAAAGCACTGAGTGATGTCATTTAAGTATGAGACCCATCATAGGTTATGCATCTACTAACCGCTATAGGGAAAGTAAAATTACACATTAGAAGGAAGTGACCCAAAAGTAGTTTCTAAGGGATGAAACAGAACATTCCCTGAATTATTTCATTCTATGAACACATTTTAGTCACAAACAAGGTGTTGGAATCAGTAAGTTTAAGTGATTGCAATCTGCTAGGCTTTCTTTGGAATGATTTTCACAGGAAGTTGGCTAATACTGAGCAATGCTTTTAGTAACTTGAGCATTTTTTTCTCCAGGGAGAAAATGGAAAAGCATTGTGGTGGTAGGTTTTGTGAAATTTGAGAAATGGTAGGGGTCAAGGCATTAAGTGTATTCACTTGAATTGGACAGAGAACATGAATGTTATGACATCACTAAGGAACATTAAATTGGTGGAGGGTCTCTGAAAACTTGACTTGAGCTGTTATTAAAACACACAGATTATTTTTAGGAAAAGGTGTGTTTGTGACCTAATGATGCTGGAAGAAAACTAACATGTTATTGAGTATCTACATAGATCTCGATAGATCAATCTGCTTGTAGGTTAAGAATTTTATAACCATTATAAATTAAACTCACAAGCACACTGCCAGAAAAGTATTATATGCCTTAGTACATAAATAAATGAAGATTCAGATATGACCAGATCACAATGCAAGAAACTAGTAGAGTTGGGAAGCCAATCCAGCTCTAAGCAAAATTCATTTCATTTCCTATTAATATAATACTACTATAACCACATTTTTTGAAGTGTGTCTCTAAGATGGTTCAGATCCTAGATCATTCTGAAATCACATTGAAAGAGAGAGACTAAACCTGCAAGCACTCCAAATATTACATTGAAGAAATAGTACTCCATTTGAGTTAATGACAGGCAATCAAAATCCTACTGTTCTTATTTTACAACTTGAAAAAAATCCTGACAGGTTAAATTTCATGAAAAACCATTTTTAAATTATAGAATAGCTTTACAGACATCATTTAACAACTGATTTCTGACTACATTCTTTTTCCAGGAAATAAAAATTGAATAAAAACAGAGAGTCTTTGACTGCTTTTAATCAATATTCAAAAAAACTTTCGCTTAAAATTTCTAAAATTCAAATTGGTAAAACATACCATGTAATTACCTCCAAATGTCAGGAGGGAAATTGCAGAAGGAGATAAAGTAGTGTTTGGTTTCACTAATATCTCAGTAACATGGTAAAGTCTTGGTTTAGTATATTTGAGTCTCTTCATAAGATAAAGCCATCACTTTACATCATGCTAAGACCAGCTCTAGGACTCTCTCACTTACAAAAATCAAGGTGGAGAGTCTGAATCTAAGCTTCTTTCTTAATGACCCACACCCTCTTGGGGCCAGCTTTGCTTCCTTCTTTCCAAAAACCCCTCTGGCTATGGTAACTCACGTCAACAACCCACCCCAGCTGCCTTTGGTACAGCTACTGCTTTAGCAAACCACAATAACTGTCCCCAAACCTATGACTTCAACACCATCTCCCAAGATGTAATTTCCCAGGAGGCACTCTTGACAAATCTTTGGCTCCTACTCCAACAGCTGCTCTCAGACCCTCTCTGGTTGGCTCCTGAGACCCAGAAGGGGTATGAGAATCCAGTCAACTAAGAGGACATTATTTAAGAACACTTTAAAAGCTATCAAGAGCTCTAAACCTGTAACAGATTCTTAGTAGAGCTTTTCTCCTGAAAGGTTTTTATGTATCCCATTCAGAAGGGCTTGAATAATGTTGAGAGATTGAAAGAAAAAACACATTTTTCCAGATGCCAGAAAACCATAGAAGAAAATGTTTGGGGGTGAATAATTACCTTGACAAATGTTTCTATTTTCAGGAGAAATAGCATCACTCTTTTTCATTTTAATATGATCATTCAAATAAGAATAGAGTGAAGAAAAGACCTGCATTTGAAGCAGGGATCACAGTGGGGCTACAGTTCGATGAAATTAGGCAATAAAACAGTAATTCCATTTCTAGTATGATTTTTCATTTTGTCCTTTTATATGCATGTTCCATGTGAATACTGAAATCCAGATGCATACTAATTAGTAATTAATATTCGTCAACTTGTATAACAGTCCTCAACATAATGGTGATTAGCTTTAGATATTTATAGTATCATGAATAACTAGTTACAGAAATGCATCATTTTCATTAGAATTATATTATGTTCCATAGTAGAATTTATGTCTTGATGCTGGGAAAATAAAATGTTTTCAAACTCTTTATTTCAAGGATACTGAATATATTTGTTCATATTCGTGGCAAGTAGTCACTTCAGTAAAATTGAATGGTTAATGAATTATTTTCTAAAGAGTTCTTTTTTATAGTCTTATCATCTCCCTGATACTGTTTTCACCCATGGGAGAAATTAGTCTGTCAACAGGTATTTTGAATTCCAGTAGCTTTGAGCAAGGCATTAAAAATACAAGCAACAGACACAAACTCTCAAGGTCTCCTCCCCTCTGTGCTACCAAGGACACAGTCTCAGCAGCTACCCTTTGCTTCTTCTGCATTGTTTCTTTGTACTGAACATTTCCTGTCAACTTACAAACATGCTATTGTCTTATTGTGCTAGCATTATACCCCTGCAGAATGTCTTATTCCTACGTGCAGTTTTATTTTTCCTCTTCATACCTATCCCCTCCCTGACGCCACTGTCCTGTTTCTCTTTGGCTGTAGCTGCATTTGACCCAATCGATCAGAGCCTGACTCTTGGCCTTCAGGACACCACACTCAACTGGTTTTCCTCTTACTTTGCAGAAATCTCCTTCTTAGTCTACTTTGTTGGTTCCTTCTTATCCCCCTGACCTCTGAAATACGGAATTCTCCTGGCTTTATCCTAAGACATTTTCTTTTTTCTATGTTAGTTACATATTTGCTGATCTTATCCAGTCTCATGGCCCAAATTCTACTAATATTCTAACTCCCAAATTTATGATCTCTTTCCTGAATTCTAGACTAATAATTTGACTGATGACTACATTCCCCACTTGGAGATAAGTATCTCAAACACAGTATGTCTAAAATTAAATTCCTGGTATTCTTCATAAGCAGCTCATCCCACAGTCTTCTCAGGCTCAGTAACTGGCGACTTCATATTTCCAGCTATTAGGGCCAGACACATTAAACTGGTCCTTGACTCTTATCTGCTCACAATTTATATTTAATCATTGATCAAATTTGTTGATTATACCCTCAGAATACACTCAGCACTGACCATATTTCTCACCTAATTTGTTGTCTCTGCTCTAGTTCAAGCCACTCTCATTTGTCACTTGAATTATAGCCTCCTAATTGTGTCAGTGCCCATTTCATCTTTGATCAACACAGAAACCTGTGAAATATAAGTCAGATCATGAACTCCCCTACCTACAAACTTCTACTGGTTTTCCTTCTAACTCAATGTAAAGACTCAAGTCCACACAGTGCTCACACCATCTAGCTCCTGTTCACTCTGACAGAGTGACTTATTTATCCCTCACTCTGTGCCAGGCACGCTGGAGTCATGACTTAATTGATCAATTCAGTATGATCCCACCTCTTCTATGCACATGTTGTGCTCTCTGACTGGCATGGTTCCCTCCCAGATATCCTCATGACCTGTTCCCTTACTTTATCAGGAAGTATCAGCATGTTAGTGAGGACTTCCCTGACCACTCTTTAAATTATGCCCATTCATAATTTTTTGCTACTATGTGCTACTTTATTCTTCTCTATAATACTATCTTCTTTAACATACCATGTAATTTACTCATTGATTTCATTTTATTTTTTATTGCATTTTATTTCTTCTCCTTTGTTGCTTTCTTTTGGATTAATTTGTTTTCTTTTTATTCCATCTGTCTGCATCAATTCATTATTCCTCAAAAAGTAATTTTGTATTTTGTAATTGAGTAATTTTGTATTATTCCAACAGTAACAGTATTTCTTTAGTGACTCCTTTAGAAATTATAGCATCTATCTCTTCATGATATAGTCTAATACAAATTTTAGTGTTTATCACTCCCCAACTCTGAACTTAGAACACTCAATCTCTATTACCTCCATTCTATGTGCTTGTGTGTTATTGTTTTTATTCATCTTATTTCCACATATATTTTACACCTAATAAGACAATACCATTGCTGCTATGTTCAGGCAATATTCATTTATATTCACCCACATGTTTGATCTTTCTTTTGCTTTTTATTCTTTCCTTATTTCTGTGATTCCACCTGAGATCATTTTCTTTGTCCCTGAGGAACTCTCTCTGGTATTTCTTTTAGTGCAGATCTGCTGCCAGCAAATATTCTCAGATTTTGAATAAAAATGTCTATTTCAAATTCATTTTTAAAAGATATTTTTGTGGAAATAGAATTGGGGTTGAAATTTTCTTTTGTTTCAGAAGTTTAAAAATGGTATTCATTGTCTTCTCCCATTATTTCTTGTTGACAAGTGAGTTATCAGTGCTACTGCTTCTCCTCTGAAAGAAATGTGTGTCCCCCCCACCTCCATCCTTGACTGCTTTTTTTTCTTTTTATTCTTGTTTATATTTTTTAATTCAATGTATTTAAACCAAAGGAAAAAAGAAAAACAAAAAAACAAAAAACAATTCACCTGTTTTTCTCAGGCTCAATCCCCTACCTCTGGTAACCACCAATCTGTTTTCTGTATCTATGAGTTTGGGTTTTTTAAATTTATTTTTTCTTAGATAACACATATAAGAGAGATCATATGGTATTTGCATGCTTTATTTCCCTTAGCATAATGTCCTCAAAGTCCATTCATGTTGCTGCAACTTTCAAGATTTAATTACTTTATTCCTTTTTATGGCTGAATAATATGTTCATCTTACAGTTTCTTTGTCCATTCATCCATCAGTAGACACTTAGCTTGTTTCCGTATCTCAGCTATTATAGCTAATGTTGCAGTGAACATAGGGTACATACATTTTTGAATTAGTGTTTTTTTTCCTTTGCATCAATACTCAGAAATGGAATTGCTAGATCATATGCTAGTTCTATTTTTAACTTTTTGAGGAATCTTCGTATTCTTTTCCATAGTAGTGTACCAATTTACATTCCTGATAATTGTACACAAACGTTCCCTTTTCCCCACAGCCTTACCAATACTTGTTATTTCTAGCCTTTTTGATAATAGCAATTCTTGTAGGTGTGAAATGATATCTCGCTGTAACTGTGATTTTCATTTCCCTTATGATTTATAGTGTTGAGCATCTTTTCATGTACCTGTTAGCCAATACCAGGTCTTTGGAAAAATGTCTGTGGGGATCTTTTGCCAATATTTTATTCAGATTGTTTCATTTCTCTTGAGTGGTATGAGTTATTTATGTATTTTGGATATTAGCCCCTTATCAGATATATGACTTGCAAATATTTTCTCCCTTTCAGGATGTTGCCTGTTCATTTTGTTGATGACTTCCTTCACTGTACAGAAGCTTTTTAGTTTGGTGTAGCTCCATTTGTGTATTTTTTCTTTTGTTGCTTTTGCTTTCGGTGTCAAAAATTTTTGGATTCAAAAATCATCACCAAAACCTGTAGCAAGGAGCTTACTGCTTACATTTTCTTCTAGGAGTTTATGGATTCAGGTCTTATGTTAAGCTTTTAATTCATTTTGAGTTTCTTTTTGTGTATAGTGTAAGATAATGGTCCAGTTTCATTCTTTTGCATGTGGTTATCTTATTGTTGAAGAATAGTGTTTTTGCTATTGAATATTCATGGTACCTTTGTCATAAATTAATTGACTATATATGTTAGAGTTTATTTCTGGGCTCTGTATTTGTTCTATAGATTTATGTCTGCTTTTATGCCAATACCATGTTGTGTTAATTGTTGTAGTTCTGTAATATAGTTTGAAGTCAGCAGCATGTTGCCCCAGCTTTATTTTATTCCTATGTGCTACTTTTCTTTACTTTGGCTATTCAGGATCTTTGATGGTTCATAAAAATTTTTGGACTGTTTGCTCTATTTTTGTGAAAAATGCCATTGAAATTTTGCTAGTGATTCCATTGAATCTGTGTATTGCTTTGGGTAGTATGGACATGTTAACAATATCAGTTCTTTCAATCCATGTGCACAGAATATCTTTCATTTATATGTGACTTTTTCAGTTTCTTTCACTGATGTTTTATAATTTTCAATATGCAGGTCTTTCACATCCTTGGTTAAATTTATTTCTAGGTATTTTATTCTTTTTGATGCAAATGCAAATGAGATTGTTTTCTTAATTTATTTTTCATAGTTTATTATTAGTGAACAGAAATATAGATCTTTGCATATTGATTTTATATTCTGCAGCATTTCTGAATTTGTTTAATAGTTTTTTGATGGAATCTTTAGAGTTTTCTAAATAGAACATCATGTAATCTACAAATATAAAAGTTTTACTTCTTCCTTTCCAATTTGGATGACTTTTATTTCTTTTTCTTCCCTAATTGTTCTCACTAGGAACTTACATATCTGTGTTGAATGAAAGTCACGAATATGGGCATCTGTGCTCTCTAATTTTAGGAGAAGCTTTCCACTTTTCACCATTGGGTACAATGTGAGATGTAGGCTTATCATATTTGTCCTTTACTATGCTGAATTACATTCCCTCTATCCCTGCCTTTTTGAAAGCTTTTATCATAAATAGATGTTGTACTTTGTCAATTGCTTTTTCTACATCTACTTAAATGACCAAGTGATTAGTATCTTTGTTTTGTCCGTATGGTATATCACATTAACTGATTTGTAAATGCTGAACCATCTTTGCACCCTGGAATAAGTTCTGCTTGAGCATGTTATATGATCCTTTAAATGTATTATTGAATTTGGTTTGTTAATATCTCATCGAGGACTTTTACATTTAAGTTCATGAGGGATATTGGCCTATAATTTTCTTTTCTTGTGATGTCCTTTTCTGGTTTTGGTATCAGAGTAATGCTGGCCTCATGAAATGAGTTTTGAAGAGTTTCCTCCTCTTCTCTTTTGTTTTCTTTGAAGACTTTGAAAAGGATTGGTATTTTTCTTTGAATGTTTGGTAGAATTTATGAGTGGAACTTTCTGGTTCTGGCTTTTTGTTTGTTGGGAGTTTTTTGATTACTGATTCAATCTCCTTACAAGTAATCAGTCTGTTCTCATTTTTTATTTCATCATTATTGGGTTTGGTAGGTTGTATGTTTCTAGGAATTTAACCCATTTTTTCTGGGTTCTCCAATTTGTTGTTGTATAATTATTCCAAGTCATGTCTTAAGGCCCTTTGTATTTCTGTGATCTCACTTGTAGTATCTCTTTCATTTCTAATTTTGAGACTTTTCTCTTTCTCCTTGATGAGACTAGCTAAAGGCTTGTCAGTTTTGTTTATCTGTCAAAGAACCAGCTCTTAGTTTTATTGATCTCTTCTATTGTCTTTGTAGTCTCTATTTCATTTATTTCTGCTCTAATACTTGTTATTTTCTTCCTTCCACTTACTTTGAGCTTTATTTGTTCCTTTTTTTCTAGTCCCTTGAGGCATAAGGTAAGGTTGGTTGTTTGAGCCTTTTCTTCTCTCTTGAGGTCGATATGTTTTGTTATAAACTTCCCTCTTAAAACTGCTTTTGCTGCATCCTATAAATTTTGGTAAGTTACAGTTTCATTTTCATTTGCCTCAAAATATTTTTTAATTTCTCTTTTGGTTTCTTTGTTGACCTATTGGTTGTTCAGTAGCATGGTGTTTAATGTCCATGTATTTGTGAATTTTCCAGTTTTCTTCATGTGATAATTTCTAGTTTCATACTATTGTGGTTGGAATAAATGCTTGATATGCTTTCAATCCTCCTAAATTTATTAAGATTTGTTTTTTGGCCTTGCATATGATCTATCCTGGGAAATGTTCTATGTGCACCTGAGAGAAATGTATATTCTGTTGATTTGTATAGAATATTCTGAAAACATATGTTAGGTCCATCGGGGATAATGAGTCATTTAAGGCTGATTTTCCTTATTGATAATTTTTTGTCGGGGTGATCTATCCAATGAGGTAAGTGGGATATCAATTCATCTGCTGTTACTGTATTGCTGTCTTTTTCTCCTTTTAGGTCTGTTTAATATTTGCTTTATATACTTAAGTGCATGACTGTTTACAAATATCTTCTTGTTGGATTGACCCCTTTATCATTATGTAACACCTTTCTTTGCCACTTATTGCAGTCTTTGTTGTAAAGGCTACTTTGTCTGATATAAATATAAATACGTCAGCTTTCCTTTGGTTTTCATTTGCATGGAATATCTTTTTTCCATTCCTTCACATTACATATAAAGTGAGTTTATTGTATACAGCTTATTAGTGGGTCTGTGTTCTTTTAAAATCCATCAGCCTCTGTATATCTTTTGATTGGAGAATTTAGTCCATTTACATTTAAAGTAATTATTGATAGGTATGTGTTTATTGCCATTTTATTAATTGTTTTCTCAGTATTTATGTGGTTCCTTTCTATTCCTTGCTTCTTCTTTTGCTCTGTTCCTTTGTGATTAATGACTTTGTTTAGTGTTAGGCTTTTATTCCTTTCTCTTGATCTTTTGTGTATTTACTACAGGTTTTTCTTTGTGGTTAAATGTTAGCCTCCTATTACACTTTAATGTAAGTTCTTTGAGAGCAAGGATTTTTGTTTGGTTGCTTCATTGTTATATCACTAGTGCTTGGCACATGGTAAAGGCCAAATATATATCTATATAGAATATAAAAATGAATGAGTGAAACAAGTTTAAAACCTAGCTGTGGAAATAGGGTTAACACTTAAGAAAGAAAATACAAATGACAGGAGACTATGGAATTATGACAAAAAATTTCAATAAAATGGGAGAGTTAGATATCTTGAGGGCTTGGTGAGCAACTTGGGGAAGATATCCATCATACAGAGGAAAATTGGCATTTGATTAATGAGCTCTGATATCCTAAGTCTTCCATTTCTTTGAGTCGGGCTATAATTATGCCATGTTTGTTCCCTTCACCTTTCTTTTCCTAGGAGTATGTCACTACATAGGACACAATCACTAAGTATTTAAATCGTATAGTATATTAGGTAGATATTGACCTTAACAGATAACTGCTCATGAATTTACAGTTCATCAGAAGTGTAGCTAGTCCAGTTTGGGCTTGGCTAGATGGTTTTTACCTGCAGGTTCCATTTGGAAATGTTCCATTTGTCTCTTATCCTTTTTGTATAAGTGGTTAACTGGGTCATGTTCTCATGGTAATACCAGAGGCCAAGAGAACAAGCTGAAACATGCAATGCCTCTTATGGTCTAGGCTTAAATAGAACACTGTCACTTTCACCCATTTTCCATTGGTCAGCATGAGTTCCCTTTCTAAGCCATAAGTCAAGGGGTAAGAAAATACCCTCATCAGTAATGGGAAGAACTGTAGTCATATGAGAAAGGGTAAGGAGCATGGCAAGGTGGAGAACGTGAACCAATAATTCAATTAATAACATACATTGGCTTAAAATGTACAGTAATAATACCAGAAAATGATTCTTAATGGGGTTCCACAGCACTTTCATTCATTTCTCAAAAAATTTGTGCACCATGTGACAGGTACTGGTCTAGCTCCTGATACAAATGATACAAAAATTAAAAGAGACAGGGTAGCACTGTGAAACAAACAAGGAAGTAGTGACTCACTTTATGAGTTCAGTGATGGCTTAACTCACACACTTAGTAAATAGGAGGATCTAGAATTGAACAGAGTTTGGTCTATCTTATAAATAAATATTATATACTTCCTAAATTACCTATAATTCTGGCAAAATTATAGTGCCACTTAAAGTCCATAATTTAAATGCAGAGATTAGGACAGAGATGATGTAACTTCGTTCTATATTAATATCATTGGATACATGAGGGTAACTTAGTTAACTGACTGTTCCAGGCTTTGTATACATAAGACATACTGCTCTTTGCTAAGACAATCTCCTGAAACCCATTTTCTCACTTTCAAAAAGATACTATAAACATCATTTTGGGGCAATAAAACTTTAGACTCCAAAGGAAGAGTCTTTGAATAGGGACATTATGAGAATATGAGAGCACACCTTGAAACTTTATTAGTAAACCGAAATCCTGCATTCTGTTGTTATCCTGTGCATTTTCACATTGCCTTCCCCCAACAAGCTGTTCCTCATAGGAACATATTGATTTAATCAAATCTTACAGCTGTAGCTGGAAAATGCCCTGAATAACAATAAGGTTTTTATATGGAATGTGACTTAATTTAGAGAATAGCTGCTGATGCAAGATGGCAGATTCATTAAACTGCCTGGCTGATCAATGTACTACCATTTCGAAAAGCTAGGCTAAGAAACTAAATAGCTTTTCATATTGGTTGTCAGATTTTTTTTAAATATCTTATTTTATGTTATGACAGATGGATGAGAAACAAGCTTTAGGTAATCAGAAGATCAAACTAACAATTTGAATCTACCAGGAGGGGGAAAGAAATCACCTATTTACAACAGGTGCTGCTCTCAGCTTCAGATTTTTCGGAGAACTCTGTATCAATTCAGAAGTAAAATTTTGTTCATGCCCTCTACGGTAACAATGACAGTGGAATACAAATCCTTTCTCATAATGCAGCTGCTCCCCGTTTTCCTAATTTGTAATGAATAGAGAGCTCCCTAAGTTCAAATGAGAACATTGTGCCTGTAATTTGTGTCAATGAAGGCATTACTTACAAGGAAGCCACAGAAGCAGTCTTTATCTAAGAATTTTCTTCTGCTGTTTATTCTAGAAACAGCCATGTCCCTGAGATATCCTGGCCATAAGCACTAGACTTCAGTTGTACATTCATCGCTTGGTTTCAAATCCTCAGAGAGTTGTCTTAATCAGCAGCAACCTGTCCTGCCCTAACTAGCTTAATTAGAATTAAGAAACAAGGGAAAATTTCTTGCCTCAAAGAGCAGTCATGCAAACTTGTCAGTTGGCAAGGCATCTGGAGTACAGCCCATCAATAGGGAGCCACAGTTATGGACCTGAGAATTTTTAATTTTAGCTCATTTTCTGTGGGAGTTCTACAGCTGTGGATATGATTTTTAAGTGCTCTAATTTGATATAACAGTGATTTTCCGCTAATCGCTTCCCTGCTTGATGAAGTCCTGTCCTCCTATGGAAAGCTATGTATTTTGGAGTCTTATTTAGAATTCTGCTCTTACCTCTCTTCAAAAAACTAAAGGTCAGAACATGTCAAAAAATTTTTATCCATATTTTTTTCCCTTCTTAGATAACATTTCAAAACCAGGAAATAAAAGCACCATGAAAATATGTTAAAAATAGTATTTATGGTTGGGAGAAGAAAAAATTCAGGACCCTATTTCCCTCAGTCAGTCCATCTGTCATGTTATGGGGAAGTTGGGGTTCCTATGGCCAGGATCCTCACTGAACTTAAACCACCTGTTGATGTAACTGGCCTGTTGCTGGGCTGCTGCTTCCAAATCTTTAGGCAAGAAGCTATTATTGCGCTATATAGAGAGTTCAGCCCAGCGCTCTGGGTGGAAGCAGAGATGCTGGTAGTCGACCTACCATCGGAGAACAAGCCAGGTAATAAACCCTTTCACCCCAAAGAACGTTTTGCTGTCAATTTCTTTGGTGACACTGAATCCATAGTGAACTTGCCTGGGGCTGAAACCCATTGGCGAGACACATGTCACCTTCCCATCTGTAGAATGCCAACACATTTCCTTATATCTTCCTGTTGAGCTGATTGGAACAACCAGCTAGTGAGGGATCAGAGTTGCTTCATGAAACATGTCATACATAAGGCTTTATAATGGCCCAGATGCAATGACCAAGACATTGAGTATAGACAGAACAAGGAGACAAGTAAGTGAGGTTTGATCATGAAGTTTGAGGAGGAGGGCTAGCAGGAGGGTTTCTCAACTACAGGCAAAGAACAGTTTAAGTATGGACATAGTGAATGGAAAATTGCACCAAAGTCAGTTGGGATCAGTAGTGTAGTTGTCCAATGGTTGGCAACCATTTTAAATTGAGACCCAGATAGTAAGTAATTTAGGCTTTATAGTCTATATTCTATTTTTTTGCAACTGCCCACTTCGGCAATTATAGCATGTAAATGAGTGACATGGTTCTATGTCAATAAAACTTTATTGACAAATGGCGAGTCAGATTTGACCTCCTGGCTTTAGTGTGCTGACCCTAATCCCTGAAGGAGTCAGGTAGGGTGAGGAGAAGCATAGATCTTGTTAAAGTCAAACCAGAATGGCTAAGAAGCACATAAGATTTACGGTCAGAGGATACTGGTCAGTTACCACAACCACAGTACAATTTCAGAACATAATCAGTGGTAAGACAAATAAGCTGAGTTTTCTGACAGAAACTCTTAGAAAGTTTCTTAGAAACTCCCCTGCTCTGACAAAAATAATTGGTATTAAAATCCAAGTGAAACTGGATATACAAATAGGGGTCATCTCATGTAGTACAAAAGTAATTATAATTATGGTGGCCCTGGAAGGTTAGAATGATAGAACTAAAGCTTGACAAAAAGTTTTATAAATAATAGAATAAGAACGTTATAAATCTAGCCTGAGCAAAATAAAATGAAATAGATATTTAAATGCTAGTTATATTACTTGAGAAATTACTCATTCTCTCTGAATGGAGACCCATCCACAGTTGTATCCTTTGTGTAAAGGGGATTTGAAGGGTACTTAAGTCATAAAGCATTATAAAGGCAAAAATGAGGTCCAAAGTAAGCAAAGCATTTAATCTACTATTTGAGCTCAAGTCCTAATACTTTTGTGTGTGTGAAATCAACTTTTACTGCACTTAAAAATACACCCTGTTGTGTTCTATTTAATATGTAAAAATTGCTGTGTTCTATAAAATGGTCTTCTATAGAATTCACTTAAGAAAAGGATAAGTAAAAAGAAAGTCATTGGATATAGATTTAGTGTAAATTCAATTAGATGAAGATTCAGAGCAAATACCAAATTCTTTCCTAACTCGAGTATGACCATTATCCCATTTTATGATTATCTGATTGCTTATTTCATCTTCTCCTTTTTCTATGCCTTTCCCTAATATTCTTTTTGCCTGGTTGTCTTGACAATGGCCAATGAGTTGTAGCCCCGGGCAAGTTCACTATAAATTCAATGTGACCAAACAAATTGACAGCAAAACGTTCTTTGGGGTGAAAGGGTTTATTGCCCGGGTTGTTATTCTGGTGGTAGGTTGAGCACTAGCATCTCTGCCCCCGCCCAGAGCACTGGGCTGAGCTCTCTATATAGTGTAATAATAGCTTATTGCCTAAAGGTGTGGAAGTGGTAGCCTAGCAACAGGCCAGTCACATCATCAGGTGGCTTGAGTTCAGTGGGGATCCTGGCCATAGAAACCCCAACTTCCCCACACTCCACCCCTCCAGGATTCTTGCCTTATAATCTACATGCTTTCAATCTTGCACAATGGTCCCTGTGCGAGAAAGCTGGAGCACTGTAACCAGATTCCACAACAGCAACAGAGGATAACAACAACTTAGAGATAATAAAATTAAGACACAATAAGATTTTGATACAGGTAACAAAAATTATAATAATCCTCAAACCAGAGGAAGTTCGCAATCCACAAAGACCTTAGAAGCGATAAGACACATGTTTTAATGCCACCAACATAGTCCATCAGGTAGAATACATGCAAGAGAGTGGTCCTGTGATAGGACTGTAGCAGGAAGGGGATCCCTTCCAGATCTAGTATACCATACTTTTATTCCTTTCCCCATGGGGGTTACTGAAGGGTCTATATATAGTGCTAATGGAGGTGCATGCACTGGCCATAATGATAAAACAAAACTCCCTGGTAAGATGCTCTTACCTTCTGACTGTTCAGGATATACTACTGTGACCTTTGGGACCCACTCTACTGTTATTCCAGGAATACACAGGAGGCCAGCTTTCAGGCCTTGTCCCCAAGGTGCCAGGAGAGCCAGCCATCGTTGGTCCATGTGTCGAAAGGTCCAAGGCCACATCCACTCGATGGAGTCTCCGGGGTTCAGTGCAGCTGGTGCTGGCAGCAAGATGTTATTCTGGTGGCCGAACCTTGGCTTCAGTGATTCTTCCTTGGTTTGTACTTGCAGTTGTATAGGGGAGGCAGCCATATGTGTTAACATGTCTACAGGGCTCAGAGCTCCCTTTCAGGGTCTCTCATTCAAATGCCATAGTACGGTCCATAAGCAGACTGACCATCCCCACAGACTATTGGTATCTGACTTTAGTCCAGATTTTAACAAGCCATTGTGCCTCTCTATCATGCCTGCTGCAGTAGGATCATATGGCACATGAAACTTCCACTTGATTCCCAGTTATTGCACCCATTCTTGCAGTGTATGTCCAGTAAAATGGGTGCTCTGATCACTCTCAATTAACTGTGGTCAATCATAGGCAGCAAAGAGATGCTCCAGGCCACCTCTTTTGGTCATCTGCTGGTCTGCACAATGGGTAGGAGAACCAATCAGAAGTCAAGTAGGTGTGTCCACACAAGTCATGGCATACCGATATCCTTCTGACACAGGTAGAGCCCCAATATAGTCTATCTGCCACCTAACGAGGGGTATAGGACCCTTAGCTATTGTCCCATGTTGCTGTGGAACTCATTGTAAGTCCCTTTTAGAGTACAAGACACACTCCTGCCCTGCTCTAGTAACCTCTTCAAGGTCAAAGGCAAGCCCCACTAATGGGCTACAGCCCACATTGTCTTTTGCCCCACATGCAACAAATGCTGATATAACCACTGGGCTACATCAGAGGCAGGCTATTTTTCTAACCAATATATCTGAGCCAATTTATCTGCTTCATTATTTCCTGGGGATGTGGCAAATGACCTGTCACATGGTACACTGTAATTATTTTAGTCTGACCGCAGGCCTATAAGTCTTGCCACAATTCCTGCCTCCAAAGGGGTCAGTGACCAACCAGCCAGTTGGCATGGTACCAGGTTGGTAGCCACAGGGTCAAGCCCCAATAGACAGCCCAGCTGTCAGTGTAGACAACTATAGGGGAGGGCTCCTGGCTGATCACAAGCCACATGGCCCACAACTCTGCCCACTGGCTGCTCTTCCCCTCACCATCTTCCATCTATATTGTCTCAGTCTTAGGATGGAAGGCTATGGCCCTCCATTTTTGGGGGCTGCCCGTGGCTGGAGTCATCTGTGTACCATGCATCTTCGAGGATGGGGGCTCTGCTGCTGATGGTTCAAAAGCAAGTTCTTCCTGATTTTCACTAGTTTATGTTACCTTCCCTAATAAGAGTTGAAGTTCTTCACTCAAGAGGCTATTAGAGAGGGCACTACACTGCTGTAGTTAAGCACCCCACTTGGCTAGTGTGGGTGTTTGTGCCACACCACTCCTTGGCTTTTGGGTCCAGTCTCATACCCACCCCAAGATGGGATAGGTGGTTATTACTTTATGGGGGCCATTCCAGTGAGGGTTTCTGTAGCCAGCAGGGTGTGATACATGGCAGCCAGTTATTTTTCTATCAAAGTGTATCATACCTCTGCCCCTTTCCAGAGTTGTGAACAGAATCCAATAGGTTGGCAAGTTCATTCAAATTGCTGTCAGAGACCCCAGCCATAAATGTTTTCAGTCTCATGAACATCCAGCTCATAGGGCCTTGATGGGTCTATCACACTCAAGACCTGCATGGCCTTGACTGCCTATTTTGGTATAGTAAAGGCAGATGCACATATCTTATCCCAGTCCCACCTGATGCCCTTTTGTACCAATGGGTACAAGGGCTTCAGAATTTGTGCCAAGTTCAGGATAAACACTGTCCTGCAACCTAGAAGAACCAAAAACTCCTGTAGCAAGCTACAGTTGTAGGGGTAGGAAAGGCCTGTACTTCATCTGTGACTGCTTCTGCTATAACTTTGGTCTTACCCAACCAGACAACCCCCAAGAATTTGACAGACAAACCAGGTCCCTGAACCTTGGTACTGTTCACAGCCCATCCTTTCTCCTGTAAATGTTGCAGCAGTCTATATCTGAAAGAGAATTGGATGTGAATATGACATCATCAATGTAATGATAACAGCCACACCATTGGCAGTTTCTCCCATGTAGCCAAATCCCAGGCTACAAGTCCATGACAGATCGTGGGGCTGTGGAGGTATCCCTGTGGGAGGATGGTGAAAGTCCATTGCCGTCCTTCCCATGTGAAGGCAAACTGTTCCTAACTTTCCTGCTCAATGTCAATGGAAAAGAAGGCATTAGCAAGATCTGCCACATAATGGTATGTTCCTAGTTCATGGCTGAGGGTATCCATCAGGCCTGCAATAGAGGGGACAGCAGTATGCATAGGGGGTATGACTGTATTCAGTTCTCTGCAATCCACAGTCATATGCCAGGAGCCATCTGGTTTTTTTACTGGCCACTCTGGGGAATTGAAAGGACTATGGGTGGGCTTTATAATACCCACCTTTACCAGCTCCTGGAGAGTTTCTGCCTCCAGGCAGTTTGTATTGTTTGGTATTAGTCACCTGCAGAGGCACAGGCAAAGTTATAGGCAGGTGCCTAGCATGTCCCCTCAGAACTGCCTTCAGCACACGTACTCAGTCTGAACTCACCTGCAGTGGTCTGCAGTCATAGATCCTGCAGGATATCAATCCCCAAAATATACTCAGGGATAGGAGATATATACACTGTATACTCTTTTGGGGGTAAACACCCCATTCCCAAAGGGATTTGGGCTTTTTTCACTCTGATAGCTGTACCCCCATATCCATCTATGATACTGGGGGTCCCAGGGAACCACTCAGGGTTACCATGAATCAGTGAACATTCAGCTTCTTTGTCCATCAGAGCCAGGAAACGTATGTTCACTGGGGGACCAATCGATAGCTATTTTAACATGTGGCCTCCAGTCCTTCTGACCAGTGCCTCAGGGCAGATACTTTGACCTTCCACTCAGTCAAACTGTGTTCCACAATCATCTTCCTGTGTGGGCTCAAGAGAGGTTGGCTTGTTCTCCAGCAGGAAGTCCTGCAAACACACAGGCCGGACTCGTGGCTCTGTCTCTGACCTCTGCCTCTTTGCTGTTAATGGCTGGAATTGCTGCTCTGGTTTCAGCTGTAGCCATAGCTCTAGTAAGATCCTATTTGACTTTCCATACAATTTCCTTCCATCTGCTCCTGCCTGTATTAAATCAGCCCACATCTGGGTTTTCATAACTTTCATGGGGCCCTTTAAATTCTTCTTGTGAGTAGCAGACCTTATTTGTTTCTGGGTTCTCATTGCTTCAGCCTCTCCTAAGTCTTCTACTGTATGTGTCACCTCACTCATGGGATGCCCTAAGTGAGGGGAAAGAATGGCCACTAGAGACCCAAAGAGGGATGTGGAAGTCATTTGAAGTATAATATTTCTCATCCCAGTAGTGAAAATCTCTTCATCTTGGCCATAATTCTCTGGACTATAGATGGCATTTCTTATGCCTAGCTCTCATAACACCTGTTGGAGCTCAGCATACATCTGCCATCTAACAGGAGAATATGGTAGATCACCTGGACTGGGCCACACAGCATGAAGTACAGCCATAAGCCAATTGAGGAGGGAGTGACTCCCTGGGGTCTGATGTGCATTTTGTAATCACTGCCTCAAGGGTGGGCTGCACTGTCAGGGAAGCCAGCTTTCCCATCTTGATCTGACAGAACAAGTCCCCCTAAGTCACACAGACACAGGAGCCAAGCTGATATTGACTCTGAGGGCTTCTTCCTAAACCGGGAGCCCAAATCCACCAGCTCAGCCTGAATATAAGGGTGGGGCATAGAGTGCTCCATGACCTGGGGAGGAGGCTGCTCCTCTCTTTGGGGAACTTTCAGCTACTGGGTCTTTATTTTCTTTATAACCACTGGGTATACTCTCAGTACAAGAGGGGTCAGTGCCTCTGGCACCACCCCTTCATCCTTCTCCAGCTCCTCAATTTCTGGGGCTGATGGCACCTTTCTCTCTCCTCCCCCGAGTGCCTCCTTTGCTACAGCCATTACCTTTTCTACCATGTCTCACAGCAATGCTTGATCAGTCTTCAACAGCTCTCTTACCTTCACCTCAATGCGTCACAGCAGCGTTCTCATGCCACCTCTGCCTGTGCTTCCCTCAGGAGTTCATCTTTTTCCTTGACAGCCTTGTCCTTCTTCAGAGCACCTGGCAGCACTGCTGTCTCATTCTGTAAGGAATCTTTTACCTCTTGAATGGCACCTTGCTGCTGGCAGTCTTGTGCTGCCTCCTCGCACATCAATGCCATTTCCTTCTTCAGGGAATCCAGGGAAGTTTGCAGCTCACATTCTCATGCTACCATTTCTTGGGTATTGTTCAGGAGCATGTTTTTCTCTTCTGTAGACTTTTTAATACTGTGAGAAAGAGCAAACCCACAGTCCCTGATGCCTTATGTGCACTCTGTTTCTCCAAAGACCAATTTACTATACCAAGGGCCACCCCTACTGCCTCAGGTGTCACCTCCACTTGCCTCCAGTCTTGGAGTGGGGCCCAGTCCTCTAGGAGTCAAGCCACTTCAGACCACATACCCACTGGGGGATGATCCACTGTCTCCCCATTCACAGCGTCAGCCCACTGAAGCACCCCTCCCATAAGGGCAGCCTGTCTTTTTCCTTGATCAACAATGAGTCCTGCCAACTACACCAATTGTCTTGCCAATAGTTTTCAGCCCCAGGAAAGTTTGCTATGGCTTCAATGTGACCAAACAAATTGACAGCAGAACGTTCTTTAGGGTGAAACGGTTTATTACCTGACTTGTTATCCTGGCAGTAGGTCGATCACCAGCCTCTCTGCTTCTTCCCAGAGCACTTGGCTGAATTCTCTAAATAGTGCAATAATAGCTTATTGCCTAAAGGTGTGGAAGCAGTAGCCTAGCAACAGGCCAGTTACATCATCAGGTGGTTTAAGTTCAGTGAGGATCCTGGCCATAGGAACCCCTACTTCCCCCACACTGGTCATAAGGAAAGGAAAGAGTGGGGAATTCTGTAGGGCAAATGAAGTGCTTCATTTTATAAATTAAATAGAGAACATTCTCCAATGATATAGTGCAGATTAGGGAAAAGGAAGCTTAAAACAAAAAAATGTTCTGATGTTGTACAAAATTAATACAAGAACTAAAGTCTGGATGGTAGTAAATGGTTAGAGTATTTTAGGATGTATGTTCTACTCAAGCCTTGTGGGAAGTCCAGTACTGAAATTTCCTTTAAATTGCATACCATTTATTTAGCTATAGCAACTAGAAACTCAATAATAATAATAGTAGCAATAACAGCTAAAATCGAGTCCTTATTGTGTGCAAGACATTATTCAGGACTACATATATTAACTAAATGTTCAAACCATACCTAAGAAATAGGCATCATTATTAGCCCTCTTTATAAATGGTGAAAACTGACATACAAACAGGTTAAGTAATTTGCCAAAGATGATGCATTAAATAGCAGAGCTAGGATTTTTACACAGAGAATCTGGTTTCAGAGTCTTAAGTATTTACCTTAACTATACAGTGATGCCTCACATTTTGGGGAGGCTACTTCTAGAGCCAGTATAACTAACTTGTCCCATGTTGCTGGGGACGTTTTTGGTTGTAGCACTGAATATTCTGCATCCTGGGAGGCCCCCTCTTCTAGGCAAACCAGGACAATTGATCACCCTAACAAACCTCACGTAGATGAAATTTGTCCTGTAAAAGAAAGCAAAAAAGACCTCTGACCATCAAAATGGCTGCCACAAGAGCTGCTCAGTAATGCTTGGGCATTCTAATCAAAGGAAAACTGTTCACACCATTACAAAGTGCATTTAAGTTTGATTTAGATGCAAGTATAAATCTTAGGTTAGATGCCATTAGAAACTTTAGATGCAATTATAACAGAATTGGTTAATTGACTTCCCAACTAAACAGGAAGATGCTAAAAAAGAGCTAGAGGTGCAACTGGCAGAACAGACACTAAAAACTCTGAAGTCTGAGCACTTTAAGTGACATTTAATGATACTTAATTGTGCATTAATTAATACACTTTACTTGTGATAGAAAACCAACTGGGACATCTTCACTAACATGAGAAATTCATCAGAATTACTTGTAACAGGGACATAGATGCCATTAGAATTTGTTTCCTCTCATCATGATTTCTCATTGTGGCAGCTTTAGTCCTTTAAGGTACCTCTCTCTTCATGGTGGAAACTATGAAACCAATAGCTCCTAAGTTTTGTATCATGAACTACAGGGAAAAAAAATTGATGATTTTAGTAAAAAATGTAAAAATACCAAGAATTTTACCCAGAATTTTTTCCATTTGCCTAATTTGGACCATGCCACCATTTTTGAACTAATCGTCTATGGCCAAAGTTGGGGTTCCATAAGAACATGGCAGCCTTGTAGGAACCATGCACTGGGGAACGTTGTTGAGAAGACATGACCACTGGTTGAGCTGTGAGCTGGACCCCAGCAATTTGAGGCTCTTTACCCCATCCCTTATCCTTGGAATATGGGTTCTGCCTGCTTTCCCGGCTCCCAGAGGCTGCCTCAAGGACACGGCCATGAGATAGGACTGTGTACGTGACTGAACCCAGTTAAGACCTCTATATAAACTTCGAAGATTTCGCAGGCTGTGGCGGAGATCAATCTGGAGTTGTCTGCCTCTTTCTTTGGTCTTTCCTCCCTTCATGAACAGGGGGCAGGTTTTACATTATACCTGGAATCCCTCAAGGATCTTTTGACCCAATGCCTGCTGATGGGGAAGGAACAGGCACTTTCCAGGCTGAGGGGATCCTCTTGATGTCCACTGCAGTATTGGCTGCAAAGCATACTCCCACATACACCTTCAACCACTTCTCCACACACATTCTCTCTTGCTTTTTGTCCTGTACCTATAATTCTAAAATGTCACAATTAATGCATTCAAGATATCTCACATATAACCTCAAAAGCTCCTTCACCTTCAGGAAGAATATTAAACACTGGTCTAGCTTTCTGTGATTCTTACAATATTATTGTTTACAAAAATATACTAAGTCTGACAAATGGGGGGTTGGGGGGAGAATATCATGGGATTATTCTTCTTTAAGTTCTTACATTCTATGTAATGTCTTAACTGACATCACCCCCTCCTCAAGTTAGTCTGAATCATGCCCTTGTTGTACCACAAACAGTGTTTCAATCAATACTAATGAATTTAACAAGCCAAGATGTGTAAGCCTCCAAATTTCCTTTTGAAATAAACTAGACATAGTTGGGTAGAACTTACATTTTTTAAACCAAAATGTTCAAAAGAGTTTCTCATTATAGCAATTTGAGATTAAAATAATGGTAATATTTATAAAGCTCTTTGAATACTTCTTGAAAGAGATTTACTGAAATAATGTTGGTATGAGAACTTTGAAATATAAACATCTGTAAGGTGCAAACATTATACAAGCAGGATGCTAAAGGTCATGTTATAAAGACAGAATGATGTACTCAAAGAATTATGATTCTCAGAAACAGCTCCAGTTTAGAATAATAGCTTTAAAATCTCTCTAGAATTTCCAGCAATACTATCAAATCAATGTGAAAAATAGTGATTTTCCTAAAATGATATATAGTACTTACAGTTATTGCTTGTATAAATATTCTTAAAATTAACTTTAAGCTTTGATTTCCAGAAATAATAGATAAAAGTTCTAGGTGACTTTCAAATGATGTTATATAAGATACAGCTCCTTTAAGAAGTGAAATTTCTTATTTCTGAAACGTGAAAATAGAATATTGAGACTGGCAATAATTTAAATATAGCAATAGAGAAAGTTTCTCTTTTTCATCTAAAAATACAGAAAGGTGACTGCCTCTCAAGCTTATGTTAAATGTGCAGCCATTTGGCTAATGAAGGAGAGTTAAGGTTATGTATCTTTGGTGACTATTAACAATTTGCTTGGGAAACTTTATGTAGGATCATAGTTATTTACTAAATCTAAGAAATCAGTTGAATAGCTTAAACAAAAGTCCCATTAAGATGCAGCTATGCAGCTTAAGTATTACTTGCAGGATAAGTGCTTTCATAAGGCATACCTAATGCATTTAAAAGCTTTTTCCTTATAAATAGGCATTTATAAACAAAATAAATTTTGGGGGAGTTCATTGACTCTATCATTCTGCCTCTTCTGTTTTTGAAGCTAAGCCTAATTGGACATTTTGGAATGGTTACCAAATTCTGTAGTATTGAAACTGCCAACATAATGGCAAAATAGAGAATAAATTAATGGAAGCAAAATATATTTTTTCTATGGCCTTTGAAGATTTGAAGGCCATTGGAAAATACTTAAATATTTCTTGTCACTAATAATCACAAATACTAGAAGATAATAAAAACGAGATGGATATATTTAATATAGGAAAATTACTTTGCTAATATCATCTTGTGAATACACCAGTTTCCATATTCCTCAAGCATGGTTTATGAAATGAGATTTACACAAGATTTGGTAATGCATAAACTATTCTGAAGGCATAAGGTATGAATTTTCAGAGCCATATTAACTGTTTCAGAACAATCACGCATTTTTAATAAATTGTTATGCTGCTGCCCTAAATTCTGTTCTAGTGGCCAAAAGGAGTCTATTCATTAATTTACAAGCATATTTTTAAAGCATCCTCTGAAGGTTAGTATTTTACTAGGCACTGAACAAATGGCAGATAGAAGAGTAAACAAAACTGCACTACAGACCAACCCTGGCTTGGGAGTTGAAGCAGGAGATGGGTTATAGTCTTGTTTTTCCTACCAACTAAATATGTTGGTGAGATAGGGCAGAGACATGAGACAAACATTATGATTAATTTTCCTAAAAATGCTGAGAGGTGAATAGCATAGTGGGAACAAGAAGAACTTATCTTGAGGCTATGAACAGAAAGTTGGGGGTTAGATTCCTAACATATTCTTTGGTAATCAGCCAATGACTTATCCTAAGGTAGGGCAAACAGCCTTAACTGATGTGTTCCCAGTACTTGGGAGTAGCTACCATCTTGGAGAGGAACAAAAAGTTTGTCCTATAGAATTACCTTGAGGACTAGCTATAGACAGTGACATACTCTCTCTCACCAGAGACAGACATCCTGAGATGGCCTGACAAGCCTATATCCCTCCCCAACCCTTTACCTTTGCCCCATTCTTGAAAGCCTTAGAAGACAATCCCAGCTTTTGGGCGTGCCTCCTCTCTGAGGCTGCCCACACTTGCCATTCTCTGAGTGTGTTACTCTCTGTCCTACTTCAGATAAGTAGGGAGGGGCTACTGAGAACTCTGATTTGGGCTTGCAAGTTTCATCACCTGGGTGACCCCGATGGAACTACAGCTAAACGATCATGCTCCTTAGTAGCCTGCCTGAAAATCTCCTTTCTTTGCTTTTACAAAGT
The DNA here is from genome assembly GCF_040802235.1 of Manis javanica. Lineage (NCBI taxonomy): Eukaryota > Metazoa > Chordata > Mammalia > Pholidota > Manidae > Manis > Manis javanica. The sequence continues at coordinate 144,254,514 of NC_133160.1, forward strand.
TCTCAGAGCATAATCTCACAACATCCAGAGCTCTGCAGCTCTCCCCACTCCTGGGGTGGTAGGAACTTAGTTTCCACACTGTGCAGATCCAGTGGACACTGGATGCCAGGTTACACTGGCTTTAGGAGCTGGCAAGGGATTATGCCCTATGCCGAGCAGCAGTTCAGTGAGCTTCTCTTGCCTCCCTCTGATTTTCCTTCCTCTCTGCTTTATTCAAGTAAGTCTGCCTTTGTCTGTCTTGACTCTAGCCCACTTCAGAGTCTATTCAAATAAAACCGTAACTCTGTTGCACTACTGTGTCTCTGCCCTTCAGTTCTTTGTTGTGGCTGGGACAAGAACCAAGGAGAATACATTCAACAGCTCAACAACTGGGCATGTTCTATACTATCTGGGGACAGTTTTTTTTTTTTTAATAAACTGTAATATTTGGCTAAAGTTCTTTTTAAGGTCATTGTGGCTCTAAAATGTTATAATTTTATTATATTTCATATTTTCTGGGAAACAATATACAACTGATAGAAAATAGACTCATGCATTTAACATATATACATATATATATATACATATATATAAAGGCATTCATTTAATTACAGATATTGAATCTATGCATTATTTTATAAGAAACTGTAAAGTTTCTTCTAAAAATTCTCTGACTTCTCCTAATTCCTCTTCATAATAATAGTTTTCTTTGCTCTTTTTGTTAATAGCACTCCAAGTATTGCTTTTGTATGGTAATCATGTCTTTGTATTAAGGCCAGTTGTGCAATTCTCTGTCCTATCTCCACCCACCCCCAAAATCTGAGTTCCTTGAGGGCAGGTCTACCTTGCTTTCTTATCCCTAGTACCTGCTTAACATAGATTTGACACTCCTGGGATGTTTAAATAAATTAATGAATGAGTTAAGAGGGAAGAGTTAGAAAACAGTTGTTACTCCAGAGAAGTTCATGTAACAATTTTTGTAGGTAATATAGAACATAAAATGTATAAATAAAATGTTTCAGAGTGGCATTATCTGCTAAGGTATTTTCCCCATTAATCTTTAACAAGCTACAACTTAATTCTATTTTTTCCAAGGTAGATTGTGTTTTTTAATCTAACATGATTTTTAAGATATGGCTTGGTAATTGCTATTTTCCTTTTCATAAGGTGTCCAGGATTAATGTCCTGAGTTACAGGTGAACTAAAGTATTTCATTGTAAATTATGGGTGTTCTGAATATATTCGTACACTTATCCACAATTATGTAATGCAATTTAAAACATTGAATGATAATGATAATTGTGTTGGTGATGATGACATGTCAAATTTGATGTAAATGGCAACTTCAGCTAAGTACATGTATGCTATGTGCAAGGCATTTTGAATAGAATAACTCATTTAATTCTTGTGACATCTTATTGAATTAGTAATTATTTGCTCCATTTTTGAATAAGGAAATAGCTTTAAGGAAGTAAATAAATTGACTATTATGCTGCAACTTATAGTTAGAAGAGCTGGTCTGGATTCTCCATATTTCTAGAGTATATATAACAATCATACTGGCAATCAACCAACAAGCTAAGTACAAAATTGAATCATGAACAGAATCAAACTATAAAATATATCAACACATTTGTATTGTACTAATTCACTTTAAAATTTATTTTGTCTGCACATGCAATTTTATATAAATATACTTTTAATGTGATCATATCTGCCACAAGCTCATAAGTAATGAAAAAGTAGGCAGTTATATTTTTCCATTGCAATGAGTGACACCACATTTTTGAATCAATAGAACTTATTTCAGCATCTGAGAATTCAACATCAAAATGTCTATGAGCCAATGTGTAACAGGAATTAGGTTGTGAGAAGTTGTATTTGTATAGGATTGCCTGAAGGATAAGCAATTCATTCATCTCTCTAAGTAATCGCTAGTTTGTTTCTGGGTCAATCTGACAGCTGGAAAGCTGCACAATTTGACTGCATTTTTCAGTGTTTATATAATCGCTTTTACTTTGACATTCATGTAAGAATTTTTTTAAAGAACTGTCTTACTATAATCTCTTAGTGTAGGGATACAGTTGAGGTCACTAACCCAAATAAGGGTACATGGAAGATTTCTGTTGCAGACCATTTTCAGGAAGTTGTATGGACTCTGCAACTCCTACAAAGCATATTATTTCCCTCTTGTTTTGGCAAATAGCACACTTTGTCAAATTTCTTGCCCACTTTGAACTATTGTGCATAAGGCTTATCTCTAAGCCTTGTCTTTCTGCACATAGCACACCTTGACATCATTTCAGTGTTTGTCCATGAAATCTTTACACTCTGATTATCTTTACCATTATGTTATTTTAATTTCATGTTTTCTGGTTAAGTTTTCATTTTTTAAATGGAACAATTTTAATATAAACATGCTTCAGAATACTTGGAGTTTTATTTATGAAAAGTCCTGTTAATAGGCAAACTTTGAAAGTCCAGCAACTGCCAAAAGACACAAAACTAAGTTTCAATGTTGGTCAAGGAAAGAGAACAGATACAGAAATGGGGGTCACCTTTATCAGGAATCTTCTTTAATGTTCCTCAGGATCAATGGAGGATTATGACACAAAGAGAAGTAGGATGGAAGAAGGCTGAAAATAAGTTACACACTATCAGGTTGCTTAGATTTTATTCTGACTCTTTAAAACTCAGTATTGCAAGACTTCTTTGGTTTTCCCCACATTAAAAATTTCTTATTGCCTCCATTTTAGAAAGAATCATGGCAAATAGATGGTTACTTCAACAGATGTAGAAAGTCAAAGCACTTGTTAAAAATTAGTTGCAAATACACCTGCTCTCCTTAAACCCAGAACTTTGGAAAGATTTTGTGACCATGATTGGGGCCACTGAGAGAGTTGTTTTGAAATATAAGAAAGAAATATTTCACCTACAGAATAACTTACAGCTTTTCTTATAGCTTTTGGTTCAGAGCACATTGGAGGATCAATTCAGATCTGATTTCTTGGTATACTACAATTTAGGAATTTTAATAAAACTTGTATGTATCATCATCAGTTCACCATCACGTAATAGTCACTGGCCTCTGTACTGGTTATCCACTGCCCCATGAATGCTTCATACCAGGCAACCTGGTGGCATATAAGAAGAGACATTAATTAGCTCACATGGTTGTAAGGTTTAGCTAATTTGGCCCAGGCTTGCTCATGTATCTGCATCAGCTGCAAGTCATTAGGCAGCCCTGTTGCTTTTATCTGGCCTCATAGATGTTCTTGTATCTTTTGTCCTCTAGCAGTCTAGCCCCGGTATGTTCTTGTAACAGTGGCAAGGGTGCAGAAGTAGGCAAGATAAATTGAAAAAGCATCTTTCAAACCTCACTTTGGTCATATTTACTGACTTCCTACTAACCAAAGCCAGCACCTGACCAATGCTAGGGCCAGAGTAGGAGGGCGCTACAAAGTTCTGTGGCAAAGACTCTCAAAATAGGGAAAGGTGAAAAATTAAGGCCATTTTGCAACTGCAGCACAGGGTCATATTCTAGCCACTTTATAGCACAGAGGATGATACAGTTCCTGCTGTCATAGGATTCATAGACGCAGTGACACATAATTTGCTTAGTAATATTCCCCATGGAAGAAGAATTCCTTGATCTATTAGTGTTTTCAGATATGAATGTTGTCTATCCTCTTCACCGTCCATGCAGGAATTTGAAGGGATAAGTTTCATTTGGCTCCTTTCTTCATGACTTGAAGTATTAGCTGACATTATTTAATGACAAGTAAAGAGTAATGTTCTCTTGCACTCAGGAATGTTATAAGGAGATAATGGTGAAAGTGAAATGACAAAGGAAATGAGCCAGAAAATAACACCTCTGGACAATTAAAATGCAATGCCCAAGCCAAACACATGAACATATTTTAGGTAGATTGTATAAATTCAGCTTGTTAGAGGTTTTAAAAGAAAACAATTTTGAGGTTTCTTATCACCGTGTACAGCTGCTAGGCCTCCAAATGGAATTTCCTAATAAGTGTGGAAACAAAATCTGTTTCTTTATTTCCCACTTTGCATTTGCCTGGCTACTAACCAACACTGACCAGCTGCTACTCGCCATTCTGCAGCCACCTGGTCTAATTGCTATTTGAGTTTGGAAGGAATACATGCTTCTTTCTAAATATTCCAGATATTATCCCTTATTTATACTGTCCCTGGCTTCTGGACTGACTTTAATAGAAAATGTCAAAATCTCGCTGGCCTTTCTGTAAGGCTCAATGAAGTGCTTAGTCTCACTAAGGAGGCTATGACAGCCATTTTTCCCTTCCTTCTGTATTTACCAGTAGAGATTGAGAAGCTTAAATCTACATTTCCAAACCCTTTTTGCAGTGAGTATTCTTGATTTGATATAGTTTATTCAAATAGGTTGGATCATGGAAGGAAGCAGAGTCATACTTTTGCAAGTGCTGCCATCACTGCTGGAAAGCGTAGTCAGCAGGGCTCCGGGATTTTCTGCAGCTCCTTGTCTGGAGATCAATTATAGGGGCCACGGTGAACAGTCATCAGGTGTTGGAAATGTCGATTTAAACTTCTCAATCTCCACAGTACTGACAGACACAGAAGAAGGAAGGGACATGTGCCAGTCTCCTCAGTGAGCTCCTCCACACACTTCACTGTGTCCCTTCAGGTGTGCGAACTGAGAGACAGTTATATTTTGATTCCTGATTCCTGAATGGAAGTTAAGGCTGTGTTTTGTGGAGCCAGTAATTCCTAGAAGTGAGTGTCTACTTTCTCATTCCTCTGTCATAGTATGGATAGTAGCTCTCTTCTTGGGAGGCTAGTTTGTCAGTATTGTGAACCTCATTCCTTGAGAATCAGCTTCTTAGCCTTCCAGTGATTTTATAAGCATTCAATTCCCTTTACTAAATGTCATTCTGCTTAAAATACCTAGATTTCTTTGCTATCTGTAATTGAATTCTGACCGATGCAATCATGCTAAACCCAGAGACAATGAGTTAGTTATCACCTTGCCTAGTCACAAAAAGTAAAGGATGAATAGACTCATGTTATTGCTTCATTAATTTTTATTGCTTTTCTTTCTGTTTCCTGCTCTTCAAACTATAGAATATTTCAAGGTCAAAGAGTATAAAAAATATATTTCATGCATATTTTTATGCTTTTACTATACATATGTATGAACTTATACCAATATGTAGTACCATTTTGTATTTCCATATGTCTTGCCAATGGATTTCAGCCCCAGTCAAGGTCACTATGGATTCAATGTGACCAAAGAAATGATAGTAAAATGTTCTTGGGGTGAAAGGGTTATACCCAACTTTATTTCCATGGTGGCAGGTGAATCACTAATATCCCATTCACTCAGAGTGAGTCTGCATGTGGCAAGCTGGTCTCTGCTTCTGGGCCTCTCTGCCCGCATAGCTATCCTCTGGGCCTCTGTCGTCGGTGCTGCCACCACTCCAGCCTCTGTTCTCTCCACCCATTCCACCATGTCACCCAGAGTACGGGACAGTGCCCTGCATACAGACTCAACAGCCATGCATTGCTCACATGCAGTGAGCTAGCCAACCGGAGCCAGGTGAGAATCCTGGCCGCCGGAACTTTCATTTTAGCCACACTGTACTTCCTAAAATCACATATATAAGGTAAATACTTTTCTTTAAATGTTTATTATACTAAAGAAGAAATATTTATAAATAAGAAATACATACCAGAGAAATAAGAAAAATATTTAAAAATAGGACATAAGTATCAGTAAAAATGGAAAAGACAAAAAAGTAAATATCAACAAAATCCAAGAGTTGGTACTTTGAGAAGATTAATAAGTTATACCAAATTCTGGTGAAACTGTCCAAGAAAAAAAGAAAAAAGGTACCCACACAGCACACATTTAAGCACAAAAATACACACACATACAAACACACATACACATCCCCATGCTACTGGGAATTAAGAAAGAAAATATATTTACTAATATACTAAAGATTTGAAAATATCATAAGAAAATACCAAATATGATTTTATTGCAAGAAAATAGAAAATTTAGATAAAGTGAAATTATTTTTTAACAATTTACCAAACTTATTGAAGAAAAAGTGGAACTGAATACTTGTATAATGCCTGGAGAAAATGAAGAGTAGAACAGAATATACATATACACACAAATAAACCTGCAGTGTGTATGTCAATTTAGGTCCAGCTGGATTTATAAAAAAATTTTACCCAATTTCTAATACACAAACTTGTCCCCAAGAAAGAAAACAAAAATAACAGCATAATATTGATACCAATATTTGACAAGAATAGCATAAGAAATGTGTATCTCCATATCAGTCACGAACAAAATCTCACTTATGCAAAATTTCCAAAGAACATCTTAAGAGAATATAATTCTTATCTATGCAGGCCTTCCACATGTGAAGCCTGCCCTATGCCAGCCTTGCACATGACAAAGTAAAAAAGTCTGCCTGATTTTGAGTTACAATTAAGGATCCTACCTAGATCGTATAAACTATAATTTATTTTAAATAATATAGTATTTTGGCCTCCCTCTTTACTCTCTCTTAGTTATCAAAAGTGTACTGACCATCAGCAGGTATTTTGAAGATATGTACAATTCACCCACATAAAATTTTTATACTTGTTATTTTTAAAATTTATCATGTCCTTATGTAGTACATTATTTGTAGCTGTGTAAACTGACAATGTCAGAAGTTAGGTAACTTGTCTAAGACATACAGCTAGTCAGGGTAGAGTTCAAGATTTCAATTCTGATTAAATGAATTAATTGGCTTTTCAAATCAATGATAATTATTAATCAAATGGAGCTCTAATTATATGAAAAGTATTTCTGAGCTTATATAATATACCCAAGTTAATCCCAAGAACGTCAAGTAATTCAATATAAGAAATAAAACTAAAATGTTTGGAAAAGAAACATAAGAACATATCTCTGTGGCAGGATAGAGATTTGCATACACATGAAACAAAAAGCAAAACCCATAAAGGATAAATACATTTTGCTGCATTAAATCAAAAACCTTTGTATGACAAAAGAGATCAGAAAACAACTAAGCGATAAGTCTCAGAGCAGAAGATGATACTCATAACCCGTGTAGCAAATAATGAATTCATAATTGGAAAGTACAATGAATATTTTCAACTCAATAAAAGTAAAAGTGAAGCAAATCCAATAAAAATAATACATAGATACAAACAGGCAATTCACAGCTGAGGAAATCAAGATGGGCAATAAGCATAGATACATTAAAAGTCCAATATCCTTCGTAGAAAGTTAAATGCAAATGAAAGCAACAGTAAGAATTCCTCTCCCATCCAACTGTCAAAATTATCGAGGATGGGAACACCAGGTATCGATGAGAATGTAACAGGGAGTTTTATTATTAGAATATAAAATGCCAGAGCCATTTTGGTTACATATCCTGTAACTCACAATTTCACTCCAATTGGCTATCTGGAAGATAGGATCACACACATTTAAGGAGACATGCAGAAGAATGTTTCTGCAGCATTATTCATAATATCAAAATCAAGTAGGAAAAACTCTACATACTTCTTAGAAAAAGAATAGACAAATTAAATAAGGCTGATCAGTATAATGGAGTACTTGACAGCAGTTAAAGTGAATAGATTACATCTACATGCACCAACATGAATAATCTCACAATTAAAGTTGACTGAACCACAGAGATTTAAAACATACAGAATGAATGAAAAATACAGAATTTAAAAAGTACAGAATATACTTATATAAAATACAAACACACACAAATGAAGATATATTTAACATGGAGCTAATAAACCTTCCATTTTGGCAACTTTCGCTTGCACAGACCTCTTTTCTAGGAAGAATGTTTTACTCTGAATATTAACTCTTAGTTAAACATAAAATCCTTAGTTTCAGGATATTGAAGGGTAGCCTATACAGAGAGAAATTTCTCTTGGTTAGTGTAGTATTTATATTTATTTTCTTTAATAACTAAGTAGGATGTAAGATTGTGGAATAATAGGCATGCATTACCTTCTTGAGACAGGTCAGTCTCTCCGTCAGCAGCTGCTGCTGACCTCCAGCGAAGCTTGTGACCTCTGCTAGCAGGAGTTCCTTCCTCCTGAATCCCTGAATGTTGGGCATAAACCTGTACTGATGCGATAACAAGAAATCACATGTGTGAAGTGATAAGTTTAATACACTCCAGCTATCAATAATAAAAATAAATTCAGCTCATCCATCCTGGAGGGAAAACAGTTCTCTAACTGCTCTACAGAAATTAATATTAAAAAATGTTGTCATGGGAAAAGGAAATCAAAGATTATGTGGTCACGAATGTAGAGAAAAATGCATTATAGAGGTAGGTATGGCAATTCATTTAAAAATTATGTTACTTGTGTGGATTGTGTGGTACTGAGATTTATCATCTCTTTACATGTTATGAGTTCTTTCCTCATTCTAAACAAATACTTCCATATCTAATTTTGCTTTGTAATTATGCATATTCTTCTTAAATAAGGACCCCCGGATACACACATAAAACATAGTTATACTCTTTTTACATACATGATGACATTCTTTCATGCACAGGAAAGATACACAACTTTATAGGGTACTGGTGGGAAGGAAAGGAGACAGAAGTGGGGGATTTAGCTAAATCAGAACCATTTTATTTTCCATTTTAAAAGACAGATTTAATGCACATATGGCAAAATGTTAACATCTGTTTAATCTGGGTGGTGGGTACACAGGTGTCTGTATTCTTTTTGTACTTCTCTATGTATTTGAAGTTATACATATTTTTTTAAAATCACACATAATTAATAGAAAATAATTTATTCATGTAAAAATTGTAAGCTGTTGCCATAATTAATATGTCATATATTTGACAAGGCCATTTTATTTTAGGTCATTTATCCTCAGGTAAAAGTTAAAGAAACACTTTACATGCAGGAAATATTTACCATTTCTTATGATTTTGATATTAACCATATAATCAGGCAGTGTGCTAAACTCCAAAAGCATTGCTTTATTTTTATGTTTCTTTTCACTCTAAGTGTCCTCTGCTTATATTTACATTATTGATGTTTAGAAGAAAAACTTTTCTTGGAAGAAAACTGGTTGAATTTAGAATTCAATAAGCCACGATAGGCATTCACACATTCACTCACTCAATGTCTACTGCTCTCCTACAGTGTTCTAATGCTAATACTGGGTATGAAGAACTGGTCCCAAATTTTATAAGCTTAAAGTCAATTAGAGAAGACAGACAATAAACCAGAAAAAAGTACATACTGATTACATATAGTGATAAAAGTTTTCAAAGGAAGGAGGAGCCTGTTGTTGGAGTAAGGTAAGGCCTCTCTTGGGAGATAATATTTTAGCACAGACATAAAAGCTGACAAGGACCAGTGCTCAATAAATTGATCAATGATGAAAATAATGTGTCAAGATGATTCCATAGTTTTGAAGCTGGAAGGATTGGGGCTGTAAATGCCACTGGCAAAAAATAAGGATATTATAGGAGCCACTGTGAAAGGTCACAGAAAATTATAATTTCAATTATTAGCATATTTATTTTTGCAATGTTATTAGAAAAATCAATCCTTGGAAACAAGTGAAATGGTATAATCAACCAATGGAAAATCATGTATGTTAAAATAAATTAACTGGATCTAAATGTATAAAAATAGAAAAATATCAGGATTATGAAACTTGTCAAAAGAGCAAACTGTGAAACATATGATTTATACAGTTTCACCAGAGTTTGGTCTAACTTATTAATCTTCTCAAAGTACCAACTCTTGGATTTTGTTGATATTTACTTTTTTGTCTTTTCCATTTTTACTGATACTTATGTCCTATTTTTAAATATTTTTCTTATTTCTCTGGTATGTATTTCTTATTTATAAATATTTCTTCTTTAGTATAATAAACATTTAAAGAAAAGTATTTACCTTATATATGATTTTAGCTACATCTCACCCAATTTATTAGTGTTAAGTTCCTGTTATATTTTCTATTTCTCCAATGATTTAGTTAAAATAATGTTAAATCATCCAAATAAGGGGTTTTTAGATCTTTTTGGAATTAATTTTATTTTGTATGGTTACAGAATATTATTTGATGCTTTTTTGGTAATTTTTCAGATTTTTTTTCTGTATCCTAGTACATGCTCATTTTGGAGAAAAGTTCTATGATTACTTGAAATGAAAATTTGTTTTATGTTTGAGTTTTATATATCTATATGTATATAAATTCAAACCTATCAGTTGTATTATTAAAATTAATTCATTCTTTCATTAAATAAGTGTTGAGTCACTCCTATGAACCAGTCAGTTTTTCTAGGCATTGAGGATACAGCAGTGAACAAAAGAGACAATGCTCTATGTTTTTATAGGGTTATATTCTAATAGGGCAATGCAGGTAGTGTACAACTGAGTGAGTAAACTTATAAGGTAAGTAAGGGTAATAAAGGATATGGAGAAAAATAAAACTGGGAAGATGGGGGTATGAATGGTAGTTATTTTTTACTGGGATGATTTTCTGTTCAAGTAGGGGGAAGAACAAGTTTATAGTCTTGGGGAAGGGATTCTTGGACCAGAGAGGAGTGAGTAAAGATGAAAGTTGTAGAACATGACATTGGAGAGTATGATAGTTAGCCAGATCAAATCAGGTGTCATCCTAATGAGGAGGAACTAACAGGACTTGGAAGGGGTAGGCGATGAAGAAGGAAGATTATTGATTTATTATCCAAGCAGAGTTGGACCAAGACTTGGGATGACCTGAATTCTTTATCTGGTTCTTTTACTAACAATATGAGTAAATTTGAAACATTTATTTAACATCTTTGATCCTTGTGTAACTTCTTATCCAAGGGTTCTCCCAACTCAAAATTTCTACAGCATACAGGAATGAATTGTATTAACTATGGAATAGATCATTAATCCACTGTGGTGGGATTCATTTATGGGCGACTTTCAGTTTCTCTGCTGTTCTAGGACCTGGAGACCCCGCCTGTCAGGTGGCACCACCAAGCTGGTGGGTGCTTTCACTTTGCCAACACCTGCAGTTGGGTAGAACAAGTGTTACCTGGTTGTTTTTGTTGTTTGTTTAGAGACCATTCAGACTAGTAAATTCTTGGAGTTTTCTCAGGCAGCTTTGAGACTGGCAGTGTATTTTCACTATTGAATTCACAATGGTACAATTCTGTAGTACTGCTGGAAAATCTCAGTCCAATAAATGATATCTACTATGCAAAAGGTTAAGAAGGAGGCTTACAGGTCCAATCTTGGGGCTTAAACAGCTGATTTGGCAACCCAAACTAATTGGGCTCTATGGAAAATGATTATGAAGGAAAGTTGCCTTTCATTGGCATTTCAATTCAGAATTAACAAGATATAGTGTCAACTCAGACTTGTTATTAAACCTGTACATTTACACTTGTTCTAGGAAAGGTTAAAATGAAAAAGGTTGCACCACACTATATCACCTTTCTCTTGACTTCTCTCACAGGTGAATAATTTTAGTCTAAGCTTTATCTGATCTTTCCCTCTGAATAACATACCTGTACTGCTATCATTCATTTTTCAATTTTAGTTATCCATTTTCCTCCTCTATTGTATTATTCCCATTAGTATACAAACATGCAATAACACTTCAATATTAAGGAAAAGCAATAATTTATTTTTATCCTAGTTTTTCCACCAGTAACAACCTGATTTCTTTACATCTCTTTGTAGCAAAATTTTATTTGCTGTTTCCAGTTCTCACTCAGCCTTCCTATTCTCTCTAAAATCAAGCTTTTGTTCCCATTATCCACCAATACTAGTCAAAGTTATCAATAGCTTTTATTGATAAATCCATTGCTCAATTTTCAGTTCTTACATTTGATTTGCAAGAAAGTATTAACACAACATTCCCTCTTCTGTGGTATAATCATTTGACTTAAGCTCCAACTCATAAGTCTCTTGCTTTATATCCTACCTTTCTGATCACTATTTCTCAGTCTTTTTTTAATCCTTTTTTTAAATTGACCTTTCAATTTTCAGTTGCCTCAGGGCTCAGAACTTAAAGAGTGTATAGGTATGTATATGAAGATATATATGTATATGTGTATGTACATGTATTTATATTCTGATTATTCTATAAATACATGTATATATATGTTTCTTTAATAAACAGATATAGGTAACCTGAAATATCCAACTCTTGTTCTGTATTTACATTTAGATGGCAAATAGACATCTCTAATTAACATATCTTAAACTGAACAAGCGATCTTTTCTTCCAGACCTATTCCATTCTTAGCCTTCCCACAGTTAGTTGATGGCAATTCCATCTTCCTTTTTTACTCATCAACAGAAAGTAATGAATTGTTGATACCTGAGATCTGGATGGATAGCAGACACATTGTGCTAAGTGAAAGAAGCCAGCCTTACAGATTGCACAATGAAGGATTCCATTTATTTTTTAAGTGATGAAGATTTTCAAAAAAGATAAAATATCTGTGGAAAACAGTTCAGTAGTTGCCAGAAGCTGGGAGTGGGGTATAGGGATGATACAGGATATGAAGTTGGAATACTCGTAGTCTGATGGAACTGTTCACATCTTGATTGTGGTGGTTGTTACATGAATCTATGTGTCAAAATTCAAGACTTAGATGCCTACAAAATATCCTTTTACTATATGCTAGTTTAAAACTATTATTAAAAAATTTTATGACTTACGGCTAAAACAAGACTAAGAAGCAAACTTATAGAACTAAATGACTGTACCATAAAAGAAGAAAGAATTAAAAAATCAATGATTTCAATATTCACTTTATGAAGATAGAAAAAAGAACAAATGAAAGCCTAAATAAGTAGAACATGATTTCCTGCTATGGGAGGTAATGATCTAGCTCCCTTAAGTCCCCTACACAACCCCCTCAAATCCCCTTCACACAGTCTGCTTCCTCCACACTCAAACTATATTATAAACTCTAGATGACGTTTTTATAAGTTCTCACTGAAGTCAACAAACTTTTTATCATGACTCTGGTGATATTATCCACATTCTTTGGTGCAATGTTTTCTTTCCCTTGTGTATAAAATTGCCCATGTTTTTATTATTTTGTTTCTAAATTTCCTGTGTTACTATTATTGGTGTGAATGGAAATTGTCCTCTATGCATACACATAAAGTAACAAATCCGCATTTTTTCTTGGAGCCATCCTTACTCATGCCCTGTCTTCTTGCTGAGGTCTGGACTGGTTGCTGCCTGCACTGGTTACTCACATTTGCCTTAGGATTTTCTTACACCATCACTTTAGGAATTGCTTTGTTGTCACCCAATGTATTTATATATCTAAAGATAAATATATATGTAGCTTCATTTTCAGCATTTTAAGTGGAAAGACCACCTTTTAGTAATTTCCAGTTGCTTATTTAAATTTCTAAAAGCAGAATTCTCAGGTTAAAGAATTTTACAAATTCAAAGCAAGGTCTGTTTGATCTATTTCTTTTACAAAATAATAAAAACATTTATATCAATACCCCATGTATGAGACTGTTTCTATACCCTAAACATTAGTAGTTTTTAAATGTTAATTGATTGGGAAAAATATTATCTCATTTAAATTTGAATTTGTATCTTTTAATTTTAATGAGTTTTGTTGCTATTTCTTTGTTTTTTTCCATACACAAATGGGTAATGCTGTTGTCAGCTCCTCCAGATGTTAGCTCTTACACTGGCTTCTGCAAAAATCCACCCAGGCAATTTTAGTACGGATTTCGAAGATCACAGGCAGACCATAAAACTGTGTTCTCCATCAGAGCTCCTACCACCTCTCACCTCTGCCCTCCTCTCTCTCCTTTCTCTTCCAGCACTGGTTCAGACCATACTGGGGCTCCTTTAGGCTCTCGTTTGCTGCCTCAAGTGCCTTTCAAGATACTCCCTATGAGGAATTCCTTTGAATAAAGTTACTTCCATTTCATTATATCCATAGTTTCTCTTTCATGAATTTTACATTGGGTCCTTTAGTAGACATGCTATTTTGAGAACAAATAAATGCTATTTACTCACTTAATCTTAGCATATTCATGTATTAGATGCCGGCAATATGCTAGGCAGGCACAATAGTCACCATCAGGGATGGAAAGCAAATATCTGCTGTTGCTTCAAGTTGCTTACAACCTTGTGAGAGACACTTAACAGCCTCATGACTATTTTGAAGCAAAAGAGGATTATTTTAATTACAAGGAGCCATATTTTAATCATGTTAGCAGTGCCTCTAGAAGGAGAATGTGGCTCTCACTCTGGTGTTCCCCATGGAAACCATCTGAGAGCATACTCAGAATGGCAAAACGACGGGGAATGAAAAAGACCTAGAAATAGAAAAGGACGGATGGAAGGAAATAGGAACTGTAAGAAAAAAAATGAATCAAAGAGACAGAAAAAAAAAAACACATGTGCTCTGGAGATGCAAGTATACGGGTAAGTTGGAAAGTTCAGGAAAGAACTAGAAAGATCAGAATACCTTTGTATTTCAATCCTTTGTATAATTTTTAACTTTTTTTCCCCCCACCTTCTTCTGTTTCACATACGGAGCTAGATCCAAATTTTGGTTATTGCTTTCCCTGGAAAGTTTCTCAAATTCACTGTCTCCTCATTTTCCATCCACCACCTACGAGGGGTCCGTCATGCTGCACTTGCTCCTTCCCTCCCACAGACCCCAGGGATGTGCCCGCCTGTGTCTGCCGTGCTGCCATCAGCAGCTCTTCCATCTGCACATGTTCCACTGGGGCTCTGCTTGGAGGAATGTGCCGGTCCCTGATTTCTCCCCATGCTGCTGTTTTTGAAGCAAACACACAGTTCCTTTTGGGTTTCTTAAAAACATTTTTTCATTTTGTTATTGATAATAAATAAAAGCATATAGCAATTAGCTATTCATAGACCATATCACCCACTAACTGTAATGATACTAAGCTCTAGGTGCCGGGCTTTGCAATAAGACCCAAGTATTTAAAATTCAATTTGATCTTAACAACAATCCTATGAGATTGTTTATCTATGAGATATTTGTGTTATCTGACACTACAGAGGAGGAACTCAAGTCACTGAGATATGAAAAAGTATCAAAAGTTACAGAAGAGGAAATCTTAAAAGAATGAAGAGATTGTTTTCACCATTTTTCTTTTACATTGTATAAATTTTAAGTGTACAGCCTTTTGATTTAATAAATTTATATATTGTAGTATGATTGCCATTGTAGCAAAAGCACCTCTAGCAAGTCACATAATTATCCTTTTTACTTATTTTTTTGTGGTGGGAATAATTAAGATCTAGTCTTTAAGCAAGTTTGATTATAGTACAGTATTATATTAGTCTATATTCACTAACCTGTGCATTAACTCTCTAGGACTTCTTTATCTACTAGGAGCAAGTTGTGCCCTTAACTTCTCTCCTATTCCTATTTTCACTGTTATTTTAATTCAGATTTAAATAGTGCTCGGTTTGGACTGTTTCAGGCCTCTTTGTAGATGTCATTTCTGAAAAAATTATTCTTAGTCCTTCATTCAGTCATTTTTATTCCTGGAAATAGAACTTATTCTGGCAGCCTCCATCTTTTACTCTTTCCCTGAGGTCTCTTTCTCAAATCTCTTTCCCTTTTCTCACTGTTGTCATTGACTTTGTTCATTTGTACTTTTAACAAATCAACTGAGTTCTACTGAGTGCCATGGGCTATTGTAGATGCTGTGGGAAGAACACCGAACAAGACAGATCCAGTCCTACCTTCAGGGAAATTTTATCTTAGTGGGAGGAAACAGTTAATAAGAAAACGATGCATAAACAAAACATTCTAGATATTCTTAATGGTATGAAAACAAAAGTGACTACTCTAAATAATTGTAGGGGTGAGTTTCTTTAAATAGGATGATCTTTTCTGAAGAGGTGACATTTTTGCCAAGGCCTGAATGAATGATGAGAAGGTGCTAATTAGAAAAATTTTGGGACATAGTATTTCCTTTACAGGACGCAGTAATTTTGAAGTCCTGAGGCAGAGACAAAGGAGAAAAAAGTCAGAATGCTGAGAAGAGCAGGGTCTTGCAGGCACTGATAAAAGTCAGGGATTTATTAGGATTGTGGTGGGAAGCCATTGGTGAGTTTTAAGCGCAGGAGGGATATGATCTGATTAGTGATTTCTTTTCTTTTAAAACACACTACAGATGCTGTTAGGCCAAGTAAAATTTTAGGTGCCAAAGAGTGGGTGATTCAACTTCTCCAGGACTCATAAGAGTCTTATTTATATCTGAGAAGAAAACTTCATATTCTCAGTGTTCTTTGGTTTCTTGTGAGAAACTTAAGAAAACTCTTGGCTATCTCTTTCTCCTAAAATCAGACCACTTTTTTTTTCTTCTACAGAGGGAAAGCAAAGAAATTTAACATCTCCATAAAAGGAAATTAATGATCATGTTGGTAGAAGCCTGGATTCCTATAAGAACTGTATCTTTCTGGAAGTTTAGATCCAATAGTTTGCTTGTGTGGCTTGTTAGGAGCATAAGCTGCTGTTCCTGGAGGCAGGGCGGGGCCATCTCACTTCTCTCCAGCCGTGAGAACTTTGGTCCATTCATACTCTCTCTGGGTCTTGGGTTCATCATCTGTAAAACGAGCTTGGTCTAGAAAAGAGCTTCTCAAATGCAGCTTATCAGCATTGTGGCTGCATGATTTTCAGTTGTTAGGGGTTGCCCTGTACTTTGCAGTCTTTTTATCAGCACCCCTGTCTTCCATCCACTGTGTGCCAGTAACATCAACTAGATAATCAAGGATGTTTCCAGACATAGACAAATGTTCCCTAGTGGGCAAAATATCCAGCAACTGAGAAGCACAGGTCTAGAAGGACTTCTTAGTTCTGTCCTTTCACTTAAAGTTTAAATGCATCAAGAATTCCAGCAATAGGCGGAGACTCTGGTGCACTTTTGATATTTTATATTATTTAGGAAGACAAATGTTGAGAAATGTTAAGATTCCCCCCCCTCTCCCTTTTCTCACTGTTTATCACTAAGACACCCAATTACTGCTCTGAAGTGATTCTTACTGCAGAGAACAGATTGCTAAAGCCAGGATAGATATCCCTTCTCAAAAGCTGGTAAATAGTGAATCAAAGGTTGCTTGTACTTTAGGTAGTAAAATTTCTTCTGTCTTTTGAAGACAGTGATTCATTAAGAGAGAAGAAATGGTTGTGCATTTGAGTGTGCAGGAATAGAAGGTAAATCTAAGTGAGGAAATGTACATTTCTACAAAACCACATCCTGCTTATCAGAATGTTCTGTTTATTATTCCCCAACAGTGTGGGAAAAATATGCCAGGTACATATTCAAAGTATTATATTCTGTGTTTAGACTAAATTTCTGCATTGCTTATGATGCTTCTCCAAGAATCCCAGGTGAGTCACCATCTGCTCAGTCCTTGAAATCCCAGCTGGCCACTATAACCTTATTATGCCCTCTTACCCATAAGTTTCTGATCACACTTTTCTTTCTTGGATTATACCTATTCTTTCTCTGACCAAATTCTATCAATCGTTTAAAATGCAAATCAACCATCAACTTCTGAAAAGCCTTCCTGACCCAGTGCTTCAAGGTGATTTTGTTACTGCTGCTTTGCATGCACAAAAGCTCCAGGTCTAGCAAGAAAAATTAAAGAACCCAGTTGGAGGCTATAAATTATCTAAGCGAAAGATGACAACAAATTAGATTATGTCAGCAGCTGAAGTATTGGATGTAAGTATATTGATCTAAGGTATAATTTACTTGGAGAACCAAGATAGTTAAGGAATGACTGACAAGTGAGGTACAGGAAGGATGTCATTTTGTTTTTATGTGTTTTACCTAATTTTTTCTTAATTGAAGTATCACTGATATGTAATCTTATATTGGTTTCAAGTATGCAACACAGTGGTTCAACAGTTACCCATATTATAAAATCTTCACCCAACTAGTGCAGTTACTATCTGTCAACAAGGAAGATGCTACAGATTCATTGAAAATATTCTCCATGGTGTACTACCATCTCCATGATCAACTTATATTATGACTGAGAATTTTTGTGCCCCTCTATCTCCCTCATCCCACCCACCCCTCTTAAACCCTCCCCCATGGTAACTACCAGTCATTTCTCAGTGTCTATGAGTCCACTGCTCATAAACATTCTGTTTTGCTTTGTTTTTATATTCCATAAACAGTGAAATCATATAAGACTTACCTGATTTTTAAAATTTCTCTTTTCTTTGATGTACTACAAAAATAGAATATAAATATTGTCCCTCCTAGGAGAGAAATGAATAGTTTTTATAAATCTAATGAATTGGGCTGGGTTCAATGAGCTATCAAGGTATAGAGAGGTATAGGGAGAAATAAAAAGACTATGTGAGGTTTTCCAGGAAGGATTTCCAAGAGAAGCACAGAGGTTGGAGTCTGAGGGTTGGAGGAAGATGAAGTAGGAAGCTAATAAAGGACTCTCCATGAGTCTCTGATCTGATTGCTGATTATTTGCCCTAAAACAGGGCACTTTGGCTTGAAAGTGATAGACCCTGCAGAGACCACTGTGAGGAGCTTTGTTCAAATGGCACAGAAGCCTTGTACAATGAAGTCTTTTTTTTTCTTTTTTCCCTTTATTTATTATTTTAATTAGACTCAGTTTTCTTTAGAACAGTTTTAAAATCACAGTGAAATTGAGGAGAAGTTTCAGAGATTTCCCATATGCCCCCTTTCCCTGCACATGCAGAGCCTCCCACATTATCAACATCCCCCAACAGAGAGGCATATTTATAACTGATGAGCCTGCATGGACACGTCATAATCCCCCAAAGTCCGTACTTTGCATTAGGGTTCACTCTTGGTGTTGTACATTCAGTGGATTTGGACAAATGTAAATGAGGTCTATCCACCATTATAGTATCATATAGAGAAGTTTCACTGCCCTAAAAATTCCCTGTAATGAAGACTTCTTCTAATTACTTAACTGGGAAAAGTGGGATGATGGCATGAACAAATGTGAAGCTCTTGACTCCTGTTTGAGCCCCTTTCACCTGCACAAATGCTGCATAACCCCTGGACCTGACCCCAGGGCAGCTGCCCCTGGGCAGGGACAAACTCCGACAGAGCTTCCTGGAGGGGGCGTCCTGGCTGGCGGTTCCCCAGTCTCTCGATGCCCTGCTGCCACCAGTGGAGACCCTGCAGCACCTGTTTCAGAAGGTTCTCTGGCCAATTCAGAGCCTGCCACAGACCCTCCTTCTGCTCCTTTCCCCTGGATGCCTGGATCTCCAGCAGCTCCTGGATAGATGGTCCCAGCGGTAGGCAGAGCCAATGCTAGCCCAGGACTGTGCAGGTCCCAGAGCACAGAGGTGCTGGGGCAGAGAGGTGGCCTGTGGGAGGAGCAGCCTCGGTGGCTGAGACTGGAGCCTGGTAGAGACTCGGGGTGCAACTGGGGGGCATGACAGTTGGTGGGACCATGGACAGGAACCTCTTGACAGGGGCAGTGATTGCCACAGCAGGGTGCCCATCAGAGGGCAGGAAAGATGCCTTAGTTTTTACCTAATGTCCCTTTTCTGTTCCAGCGTACCATCCACGGTACCTCACTACACTTAGGCATTGTGTCTTGAGGCTCCTCTGGGCTGTAACATTTTCTTAGGCTTTTCTTGGTTTTGATGACTCTCTCAGTGTACCAGTCAAATATTTTGCAGAATTTCCCTCAAATGAGATTTGTGTGATTTTTTTTTCAACTGAGATTTGTGTGATTTTTTATTGGTTTGGGGAAGAAGAGCACAGAAGTAAAGTTCCAAACTCATCATGATGTCAAGAGTATGTGCTATCAGTATGACATGACTGTGGATGGTGACCTTGATCATCTAAGTGGTGTTTACCAGGTTTCTCTGCTGTCTTCCTCTTTCTATACTGTGCTCCTTGAAAGAAAGTCACTGTGTGTGGCCCACACTGGAAGGCTTGTTTCTCCTACTTGTCTGAGAAGTACTTACAATTGTTTGGAATTTTCCTACATGGGAGATTTGTTCATTTTTTTGCATTTATTTATTCAGTCATTGATTTATATCAGTATGGACTCATGAATATTTACTTTATACCTTGGACTGTATTCAACACTATGTTATTCATTTTGTTGCTCAAGTTGTTCCAGTTTTGGGCATTGAGAATTCTTTCAGTTAGCTCCTGTGTCCCTTTGAAACATACCTCATCATTGTGTGTGTGTATATTTGAGCATTATCTTATTTTCTGGCAGTTCTTACTGTAAAGTCTAAAGAATTAAGAGAACACAACAAATATTCACAACCCAGGACTTAAACCCAGCAAATATTTAAAATGGACAAATATCCAGAATCCATCTCAGGAAAAATTTCTGTCCTGCTGAGAAGGGTGCTAAGGAAGAAAAGGTAGGGAGAGAAATTGTTTATTAAGCCTGTTAAGACTCCCTCCTTCACAAGTTTGCCCTCTCCTTGACAAGACCTTGTCCTTGAGCCCTGTCTTTACCCTGCCAGGTCCAGCTGTAGCAAGAATCTTGCCAAGTCAGTTTAGAAAGAATTTTCCACCCTTGATATCTGATCACCCTGGCCCACTTCTAGCAAGAATCCCTTTAAGTTGGTTTAAGAAGAATCCCCCTACCTCTGTTATCTCCTCTGAGGAATTTTTCATCCACCGACCCTCTCATTCTGCTCCAGATTATAACCTCCACATGTCCTTGCTGTATTCATATTTAAACAGGGTAACTATCTTGTATTGAGATAGTCTTGAAACCTTTTACAGCTGTCCTGAACAAAGTTTTCCTTACTATATTAACAAGTGTCACAAAAATTTTTTCTTTAACAAGTCAGTAGGATTTCAATCAATGTATGTTAGTCATCTGGAATACAGAACTAGTGGATTTAAACTCAATTGGGAGAAATCTTCCAATAGGAAGTCAATTATACATTATTATACATTATTTTTTTTTACTGTATCTGGAGGGGAATCCACCTGTGCTTGCTTTCTCTCTGACAGTGGTGTTGAAATGATTTTATATTCTTACAACTTTTGAGATGAGCAGTAAAGGGACCTTCAGTCATCAGATCCTGGGGCCCCAGTGATGAGCTGAATGTTGACTTCTTTCCTGAAAGAAACTTCATTTTCTCATGTAAATCCTTGGTTCTAATGATTGTGGTGCAAGGGCCACTTAGGCCTGTACAACCTGCCTTGTAGGGAAGACTCACCTATTCTGCATATCTGTAACTGGATATTCCCACCCACTGTTTCATCTACTGACACTGTCATTAGTGTTTTAGAAATCTACACTAGTGAAGACCAATACCCCTGATTCATTTATTTCCCAAGACACTATTTTTCTCAAGTTTGAATGTTCCCATTTTTAACTAGTGTGTATTTTTTTTCCACTTTGTCTTTCTTTTTCTTATGATGGTAAGAACAGATAACATGAGATCTACTCCCTTAACAAATCTGTAAATGTCCGGTATTGGTAACTATAAGCACAATGTACTACAGAAGGTCTCTAAAACTTACTCATTTTGCATAACTGAGACTTTATACCTGTTGAACATCAACTTCCCATTCCCTCCTCTCCCAGCCCTTGGTGACTCCCATTCTACTCTCTACCTCCATGAGTTTAATTATTTTAGATACCTGATCTAAGTGGAATCGTGCAATGTATGTACCTCTGTGACTGGCTTGTTGCACTTAGCATAATGTCCTCCAGATTCATTTGTGTTGTTGCGTATAGCAGGTTTTCCTTCTTTTCTTAAAGGCTGAATAACATTCTATTGTATGCATGTACCAGAATTTCATATCTATTCATCCACTAATGGAAATTTAGGTAGTTTCCACATTTTGGCTATTGTGAATAATGCTCAGTGAGAGTGTAAATATCTCTTTGAGATTCTTTGAGACTTCAGATCCAATTCTTCTGTATAAACAATGGTTCTCCAAAGTCAAAGTAAAAAATGCCCACCATTTACTACAGTGCTCCTTGTTCACTACAACTATCTACCACACCAGTAGAAACTTTGCTTTCTAGAGATTTTTTTTTTGGTCCTGAAATTCCAATTCTCATCTACTTTTCAAAGGGCATGGCAATCAAAACATTTTGTTGGGGTGTAAGGGAACTAATAAATAATATCCCCTTTCCTGTCTGAGTTGAGAACCAATTAAAACACTGAAATGGGAGGCAGGGAGATGAATGGTCAAATATGAACTTATTATAGATAAAATGTTCCTGGAGGATGAGGGTTAGATGGGCATGCTCATACTTCACTCTTGAGTGAGGTCAGTTAGCAACAGAACACTGGGCCACTGTTGGCCTGCCTGGCCGAGCTGTCAACATGAGCATAAGGACAGCCCAGAAAGAATCTTCAGCAGGATGACAGATCCAAAAAGAAAGGAATGGGGTGGGCCGAGCAGAGCTTCTCCAGGTTCTTCTCTAACGATCCCATACACTTCACTTCTTTAAGTAAGGGATGGAGCCTAGACATGCTGAAACTGCGCCATCTGAAAACACTTGGAGAAGAATAACTGCTCTACACTAACATGTTAGTTTAATTCATCAATGAAATGCCTTGAACACTTATTTATGATTTCTGGGAATTCCTGTGTTAGGTTTCAGTGGTCACTCATGTTCTAATGGTCACTTTTTGTTCTAATTTTTTTTCTTACTATCAGGTATTATCATCCCTTGCTACATCTTTTCCATCAGTGTCAGGCTTTCTCCACATCACTGCCTTCTGTTTTTCTTCTACTGATTCCCTTTCTCATGTGTTCCCTAAATAAGCTTACACTACATTTTAAATTATTATGTGGAATAACCTAGGACTTTATTTCAGTCCCTCATTTCCCAGGATTTTTCCTGGGGCTTAGCAAATTTATTATCAAATTTGCCAATCAATATATATATATCAAGATATATACCAATGAAAATGAATGTATACAAATCTCTTTTTTCTTTCTTTTTCCCTAGAGAATAAAAAACTAAATCTATCTTTAAACTTGGAATTAGTGTCATTGTTAACTATAACACTAACATGACAGGATCTTCTAAATTGAAGTAGAAATTCATTATATCATAAATAATGGTACTATACTATGAAACATATGGATACTCATATGACAACAATTACAAAAAAATAAAACAATTACAAGAACACGAGTCATTGGGAGTCTAAATCCAGAGTGCCACAGTACCTACACAAAGAAAGAAAATCTGCATAGTTGAGTAACCACTGTACATTAAAAAAGGAAGATTTTATTTTCATATGACTACAAATCTTGAGTTAAGCCAAACATACAAGTGAGGAATGGGCAGAAAGATGAAGATTCCAACAAGGTCTGAACTGATTTAGTACCTCACTCAGTTGCCTTTTCACAGGAGTCCCTTTTTCATGTTAATGATATGATGATATTCATGTTTGTGGTATTGTATGAGAGAAGCCATATAGAATGAAGTCAGTTGTTATTAAAGGAGAACCAACATGTAATATAACTAGTCCCACCTTTGTGGAAGTTTTGCAAAGGAGATTAGAAGGGAATTAGGTAGAACCTAAGAGGAGATTACAAAGGAATAGTCTTGACTTGTAAATAAAGATGATCATGCTGAGCTTGACAACTTGGGAGCCTTTCAAGTGCCTATTGCACTTCCTGATAACTTGGTCTTGGCCATTAAAAAGAGACTAAACTGCAGTGATCCAAATAGAAGTACTGTTCTACCCAGGAGCTATGAGACTTAGCCGTTTCCTTAAAGGACTGACTTTTGGGTGGTGGTCATAGGGGACAGGCAAACAGGTAGTTAGAGATAATATTATATGTATTTAATTTTTAATGTACTTACTCAGAAGAAGTATTTCTTATTGTAAGCTGATTATTATTTTGAGTGATAGTGTGATATCTCATTTTGATGATCACTATTCTAGTGATTATGAAGTGATAATCATGTTGTGGTCTTGATATGCACTTTCCTAAATATTAATGATGTTAAGCATCTTTTTATGCACTTATTGTCTATTCATATATATAATTTGATGAAATCCCCATTCAGATCTTTTGTTCATTTAATCACTAATTGTTTTGATATACAAAATATTTGGGAGAGAAGGATTTGGGTAAAGAAAACAACTTTTTTGGAAATATCTCCCTTATTCAAATACATTGTATCAATGTTCAAGGCATTTCATTTATGAATTAAACTAATATGTTCGTATGCATTAAAAATCAGCTAAAATTATTTTTTTGTGAATTAGAATGCTAGAATAATCCAAAGTAGGAGGTTATTTGCATTATGCAGGAAGCCTGAAACACAGAGAACATGTCAAAAAGACAAATGGGAGGATAGGATTTCTACCTGCATGGATGCTTGGACTGCTGGGACTAAGCTCCGACCTGTTGCATTTACTCTGTGAAAGCCATTTAATTGTTTTCTTTTTTTAATTACTGAATGGAGATCCTCTCTACTCTCCATGTACCTGCCAATGAACCCACAGAGCTTTTGAACTTGGGCTGAAATCCATACACACTTCATCCTGCAATGATGATAAATGCAGTAAATAGTAATACAGACAATCTTTACCACTATTTTGGGGATTAAAAAAATGGGAACATAGGGTAAATAAATAATGTAAATGAATGTACTATCTGGGGAATGAAGACTTCTGTGGCTACAGAGAAATTATATCCAATTGAAAGGTCTTGGCCACTATTGAGATCCAGCCAGTTGGTGCTACATGAAAATTTGTGCTCAGTGTTTCTAGATCATCCAATTTTAAAGAGAATCTGGAAGTTCAGATTTTTATATAAAAATTCCCAGTATGTTAATATTGCATAGACATTAAGATATGAAGCAACTAGTTTGTTACTCACTTGCCCCACCCCCAACTCCTATATTCTTTTCCTTTTAATTATTCATGGAGAGGGGGAAAAACTTTAGAATATATTTTTTTAGATGTCAAAGGTCTCTATCTATATATGGTTGCCCAATTTATGACACATGTGACACTACAGTACAGTATCATAAGGGAAGATAATCTTTTCCAAAGGTGGTGCTTGATCAGTTGGCTATCCCTATGGGAAAAATGTATCTTGACTCCTGTGTCACTCCAGCTGACCAAAACATCGGCTCTATATGGATCATAGACCCACATGCAAAAATGGGAAAATATCCTCATGACCTTGGAATAGATAGCTTTCTTAAATAGCACACACAAAGCACCATAAAAATAAAAATTATTAAAAACCCCTCTACTATGTTAAAATTAGCTTTGTTCATAAGAACATGCTATTAGTAATGCACCATGTGCATTAGCCCCTAACTGAAAACTATCCAAATAACCGTAAGTAATAGAATAAATGTACACATAATTGTATATTCATACAATGAAACACTATACAGCAATAAGAAGACCATTCTGCAATTAAATAAAACATGGAATCATGCACATAACTTTTAGTTACTAGATAATATATGGTCTTTTATTCCACTTATATAAAGCATATTATACAAAAGCAAGCTACACCATTTAAAGGCAAGACTAAAGGCAGTGCTGGAAATGGAGATAACGTGACTTCTGGGTTATTGGTGATATTGTTTCTTGATCTGGGTGAAAAAGTATCAAGCTCCATAGTTATGATTTCACTTTTCAGTCTGTATACTGCACTTCAAGAAAAACATTTAAAACAGTAAGTCAAGGGTCTTAGACTTTGTTCAAATACTGCTTCTGGAAAGACTTGGAGCAGAATGGCCTTTAGGAAATAAACTAAAGAAGTTTACTCAGGATTTTGAAGTTTAAATCCCCGAAAGGAAACACTTTTAACAGCATGTTCATAGGGATGTTGAAATTTCCTACAACCTTTTCTCAGTCTGTGCTTTGTCTTGGCTCAGTGTTAGTTCTTCTTTTTCTCTGTTTTACTGACTGCCCCTTATCTCTACTGTCATTTCTATTTTTAAAAGGAAAATGGTGTAGAGTCAGAAGTGAGATTTGAATTCCTGTTGCACATGGAACTTCTAAAAGTTAGATTTTGTTATTGACCTGTGATTCTGTGAATTCTGCAAAGAATGTAGCATGCAACTGGGTATAAAATACTTGAGGAATAACTGGGGTCTACAGGATGCTCCCATCCTGTTTGATATGAGATGTTCAGGGGCCGCACAGCATGAAGGTCAGCTGTGTGCAGGCTGGAACCCACGACCTGAAGGCATCCTAGCTCACTGAGTCAGTGAATGTTCACTTCTCTATCTACAGAGTGGGGAAATTTCTAGTATTTACATCATAGTGTTATTGTGACAATTAAATGAAATAAGGCCTGGAGAGTCTTGTGCATAAGCAATATCAACATAAGTATTCAGGTATACAATTATTTTTCCATACTGTTAACACTTAGTGAAAACAGCATTGAATATGGAGTCAGCAGTTTAGGTTTACTTTTCTGGTTTACAATTTTCCGGCAATGTGAACTTATGTATTTAACTATATGGAACTTCATGGTTTTCTTCTACAACATGGGGAAAATAAGCCATAATGAGATAAAGCATGTCAAAGCATCTAGCTCAGCCTTGGGTCATGTGATAAATCTGTATCTTCTATGATAAATACAAATTCAACTAGATTACTGGGGAATAAAATCAGTGTTCTGCTCATATTTTTATTAATACAAATTTTAAAGCTGTATTCAGACATTAGTTCTGAGTGTTATTATTATGGATGTTTGAAAAGGGAGACGAAACATTCCACTGACATTAAGAACTGTAAGATGAGCAAACCAAACACACCAAAGGACCATGGCCTCTGAGGACATGAGTCATAGCAGTGAAAATTGAAAATGCTGTAGGAATCTAAAGCCCATGGTTAAGATACGTTTTCTTTGTCACATAACAAGGTCAAAAAATGGTTCTAAAAGTGAAGGAAATATAATGATAGAAATTACAGGGGCTTTACTATTTCAACAATATAATTGCTCATTTGGGATTGTGGTTAGAGTGAGATAAGCAGTTTGTTTTACTCCATCTATACTCTTTTCCCCTCTCCAATAATCTGGCCATGTCGGTCAGTATTCAGAAGAAAGCAAGGGCTTCTTCCTGCAGTAGGGCTTGCCTTTGGAGAGGGTGTCAGAAAGGATGAGTCACTCTTAGAATTGATTCCAGATAATCCGTTGCCAAGCTGCATTTGCTAATATAGTCATCTAAATCCTGGTGTCCATGGAACACAGTGGAAGGTAAATTTGTCCTTGTCATTACATGGCCAAAGGCTTCTTTTAAAGGATAGAAGAAAATTAGACTTCAAATTCATCCATAAAATGAAGACAGGCTACTTGGGTAAAAGGGTCTAGAGGGGGAAGACTCATGTTTATCAGGAAACTCTTAGTTTCAGCCCAAGTAGCATACATTTGTGCAGAAGAGATAATGATTTGTCATTATTTATAGTCCTGCAGTTGTCAAGGAAAAGCTAAGATTAATACTTCATCATTACTGACTGCACATGTAATGTTTACTCTGTCAGAATGTCACCACATTCAGGGATCGTAAAAGGCTTCAAAAAGCATTTAAATAAAATAAAAAGTGAGCAAGCTAAATTCTGGAAGGTATTAAAAAGCAAATATAATAGTTGTTGCATAAAGTGCATTGAAAGTTAAATCAGGAAAGAAATGTCTTCCTCTTATTGTTGCAACCATCATAAGAGAAATATATGATTATACAGTTAAAAATTATTTGCCATTCAGAGTACTTAAAATCTCAAATATACTTTCACTGTTTTACAGCAAGAAGTGAGTTTTTAAAGCTTACCTACAGGATGTGAAGACATTTCTTTTTACTTAAAAACTACTTTCATCCTTATGCATGACTATTGAGTAGTATGACTTTTCGGAAATGATAAAAATGAATCTTATAACAGAGGGACTAGGTTACTTGAAAAGGCCCAGTCACTTTGCCAAAGGGGATAAATGGCTCTTCGGGTTGCGTACTGTTTGCAGGACGTGGACAACTGAAGAAAAGACACAACTAACAACCTCCCACTGGGAAAATTATAGGTTTTGGTGTAATATACTGGAAAGAAAACTAGACTTAACTTATGGCAAGGAGTTTTACACTCTTGAATTCATGACATATAGAAAGAAAAAGAGCCATAGAAATCGGGTGCTGTATGCTTCTTAGATATCATTCCCTTAAATGTGTCATAGAAAAGTGATAATTGTGTTTTCTCTGTGTTAATAAGTGCTGTATATGAACACCGTAATTAGAAGAGTAAGGAAAACTTAATATCTATCATGTCAAAAGTATTTGAGCAAGTGATGATTGAATTACAGTAAATTCTGTGTTGGGAGACAGGGGTTGTGGGAATAAGTTGCCTTTGCTTATGAAAATATCTATATACCTATTTCACCACCAATGCTCTTAATACCTCTTGATTAGATGAAACACCACAAAACAGTATCAGCAAAATATAATCAGCTTGATGGATACAAAATGGGTCCATTGACACATCAAAAAAGACATTTAAAAAACTTTGCTTTGAGAAACAAATTAAATCCGTGTAATTGAATGTGCCTTAATTTTCACTTACTGCATTCAATTCTCCACTATCTTTCTTTATAGCCTGCATTTCTAGTGTTTGCAAAGAAAGCATTTAGTTTTTATTTACTTAATGAAATCTCAATGGGCAAGATAAACATTAATTCCATTCCTGAAGGAAATGAATTTGACAAGAAAAAAAGGAGAATATTATTAGTATGAATTATCAAAACAGGACAGGGAAATTATGGGTAAACTAAGCTAAATAAATGTGTTGAAAAAATTAAAATGTTATAATTTCTTAGACTCTGCAAGCACTGTGCAAGGCACAGTGGAGAATACAAATAAAATATAAGAGACAGTGTTTGCTGTCATTGAGCTTTAAACCTCATCAGGAAAACAAATTAGTTTTAGACCACTTTTCCATCATGCAGAGCAAGAGAATTAGTAGTGTTATGTTGAATGAATCATTTTTTTTACTTCAATAATTCAAATTTTTATTTAATTAAATTAACACTATAGTAGAGGACCTGCGTGCCCCTTTTAGTAACTAATACTTTATCAGAAGCAACTACTCTCATTACTGCTACTCCCATCAGAACCCTGCCACCCTCCTACCAAGTGCCTACAATTTGCCAGGAACTGTTTTAATTCCTTTACATTTATTTGCCATTTACTTTGTGAAACCACCCAATTGTGCTGTGGTAGTTGCAATTATTACCCATATTTTCACACATAAGTATCTCAGGGTATAAAGGTATTAAAGTAATTCTCCCAAGGTTCTAAAAGCATGTGGTCTACTGCCTGAAGCGCCAAGGCTGAAGGATGTTAAGTTCCCCCAACTGAGAAAACTAGATAGTTTGAAGGGCCTCTGACAACATATAGATACCAGGTAAAAGAAAAAACCTTTTATGTAGTTCTGTACTCCTAATAATTTAGGAAAATCTAAACCAGTGAAAAGGAACCTGACTGATGAGCAATGAGGTGTATGCCAGAAAAGAATAAATTATAATTAGTCTGACAGTAAATACCTCAATAGAAACAATGGACAGAAAAGATAAATTAGATTGTCAAAGTGCCTAGGGAGGTCAGGGACTAGGAAGTTATGGGGAGTATCAATCCAAAATTGTGTGCCACAATCACCTTTCAAGAATGGGTGGGGAAAAAAATGTTTCAGATAAACAGAATCTGTATTTGCTACTAGCAAGCTGTGACTAAACTACCTTCTAAAGGATGTTTGTTTAAAAAAGGACAGTCATCCAAAAGTAGATATTTAATTGCAAGCAGGAAGATTGAGCAGAAAAATTGGTAAGCAGAAAATTAACCAAGCTTCATCTATATAGAAAAGATCTATTTTTTAAAAAGTCCAACAAGGAGGAGAAAAGAAAAGCAAAAAACAACAGGTCAAATGGAAAGCATACAGTAAGATTGTAGAAATGAGCTAAAAATATAGCAGTAATAACAATAAATGTGGATATGCTATATTCACCAGTTAATAGATTAGTATTATAATGGTAGTGGAAAACTGGTAAAATTACATTATATTTACAGGAAATACACCTAAACTATAAGGACATGAAAGGTTGAAAATGTCAGAAGGAAAAATATTTTTATCCATATTAATATGAGATTAATGCCTTTAAAACAAAGGACATATTATTTAAGAAACAAAGTTCTACATAATAGATCAAGAAAAATATTCAAATTTTAAGCTGACATGTACATACAAAATAGCCTTAAAATGTAGAAAGTCAGAATTGTTATATCTAATAGGAAAAATTGGCAAAACATTATCATGCGAAATTTGAAAACCTATCTTTTCATTATTGCTAAGACAAGTAGACAGTGAAAGGTTGGTCAAGGTATACAATAGTTGAACAACACAATTAACAAACTTGATTTTATATAGAACTACACCCAAGAATTAAGAATACATACTATTTTCAAGTACATATAGGATATTTATAAAAGTGAACATAGCATAGGCCATAAAGTGAGCCTCAAAATTTAATAATCTTTAAATTACCTATGAAACATTTTCTAAACATAATGCAATTATGTTTTTGAGTTTATCCTTTTGTTATTTTATGTTAGACAATTTTAAAACATACTTCTAAATGTTTCTACAGTCAAAGAAATCACAACAAAATGAGAATTCATAGAAGTAAATGGTAATGAACACTACATGAAAAAACTTGGAGGAGGAAGTGAGTAAGATACTTTTAAGGGAATTTAGTCTTGAACTATTTACATTGAAAGAGAAGAAAATTTACAAAATATGAGCTAAGTGTCTAAGTAAAGAAATTACAAAATGAAAAAAGAAGCATCAGCCCAAAGGTAGTAAAAGCAGAGGTAATAAAAATAAGAATGTATATCAATAAATAGAAAATAAAGATAAAAAGGATTCAAAAACCAGAATTTAATTCTTTGAAAATACGTACAAAGCAGACAAATATATGAAAGACAATTGATCAAGAAAATAGGAGAGAAGACCCAAAGAAGCAACATTAGATTAAAAGACACAAATACATATATACAGAGATTTTAAAGATGAATAGTAAG
This sequence comes from Manis javanica, assembly GCF_040802235.1. Taxonomy (NCBI): domain Eukaryota; kingdom Metazoa; phylum Chordata; class Mammalia; order Pholidota; family Manidae; genus Manis; species Manis javanica. The sequence continues at coordinate 144,285,607 of NC_133160.1, forward strand.
AATTACTTCACATTAATACATTTAGAAGTGTTAGGGAAATTGGACAAATTCTAGAGGCCAAGTCTCATCCACTTAATGCTTTGTACTAATCAACATCATGGTTATCCTCAAGTAATAGAACACTCTATTTAATAAAAAGTTTATATTTTTTAAAAGTTCTTAGCAAAAGCAGATGTCTTAAACAGTTACCTAAACTTGGAATTACGGATTTAAATCAAACTTTTTTAGCATTGTTCAATCCAGTGTTTTTGAGATGCAGTTTTCACTGGACCATGGTCCCTCAGTGCCAAGTACTCATTGTTCTGTTTGAACTACCAGGGCTATAGGCATACAGAAGTCCCCGAGATATATAAGGAGCTGAAAGGTGGAAACCATCTTCTGTCTCTCTTGAATATTTCAAAAGCTTATCTCTTGCCTGCCCTCCAATTCTCTCTTCCCAATAGGGAAATGCAAGAGCAGAAATAAAGTAATTGGAGTAAGTTTTCCTCTAATAATTCACTCTAAAGTTTGAAACAAAGATAAATAGAGCTGAATTTCATCATCTACTTATGTGAAATTTGAGTGTTGGGAAGTTATGGCTAACTGAAATCAGAAAGTAAGTTGTTGGAATTGAACTCCAGTGTATGCTGTTCTTTAAAGTGGCTTCAGCTTGATCAAAGTGGACCAGTAAAGGAATAATAAATATGTTAAACATTTGTCAGCAGTTTAGAATCTGAAGTTAGACAAAATGACTTTGTAAACCTTAATTCACCAATGATGAATTGTTTGAATGCTTCTTTTATAAAGTAGGGTTGACAATAGTACTCTGTCATAGGAGATTGATAAGGAATATACCTAAAGTACTTAGCATAGTGTTTGGTACATGGTAAGCACTCAATAAATGTTAATTATCATACATATATTATAGAGACAATATTTACTGACACTAAACATGTTTAAATATATTTTTTCTAATATAGTGCACTTGCCAAGTGTACTTTAATCTGAGATTATGCCTTTTCTATTATTTTGCTGCTCATGTATTCCCTTTTGTGTTAAGTGATAGTGATAGCATTAGTTAGCGGTATTTATTTTTTAGTCTAATATTCTTACCTGACAAAAGTAAATATCGAGGTGAGGGGAGAAATATGAGAAAGAAAGGCAGGGCTGTTATCAATAATATAATGCCCTATAAATTATGTAAGGAGTAACTTTCAAATTGTAAAAATAATTGAAAACTTCAAGGCTTGCTAGGAGAGGATGGAGTATAAAAAATTAGAAAAGGTTAGTTTCATCAATAGACTCTAAAACTGCTCTCAGAATGTCAAACATTAGCTAATTCCTTCTCTGTCACCTGATCAATCTATGGTATAAAAGTTGGAGAAAAACAAATCCAGCATTTTGCACCTAAACTTTAATAGAAAGCTTTTGTGTAGATCCATTAGAATTTAGGAAAAAACCATATGCTTAGCTTGTATATCCTAATTAAGCCATGCCTTCAGTAAAGCCTTCAGTGTTTTATTACTCAGATTAATTAGAACAACTTCTGTCCCTTCATTTTACCAGATTTTAAAAATTCTCCATGGGCTTGATGTGGACAATTTAGCAATACAATATATATCATTAAATAATTATAATTTGTCTGTATTGTTTAAGTGTCAATACAGCTTTGATTATATATAGGCACTTCAGTTATTTCCAGGAAACAGAATTTTGTATAGTCCTGTTACAGGGATGGGTCTTTGTCACTTCCCCTTAGGTGCACTGGATAGAAAACAGTCTTATTTAGCAAGGTGGAAGTATACTCTCAAAGAAAGAGCCTGTGGCCTGAAAGGTCAGGACTAGCCCTGTTATCTGAGTACTTACTGGTTTTATAGGAAAGTGTGAGGGATGGGTTAAGATGGGGCTAGTTGATTGACAGGTTCAGATTATAGAACTGCTCTGGCTCTGCATATGCTCTTACCCATAGTGCATATAGAAAAACCCATGGGGGTGGGAGGTGGGGTCTAAGAATCATGTGCATGGGCCAAGGTCATTCTGTGTCCTTGTGTAGGCATCAGCCTTGGGAATTTCCCAGCTCTGTCTTACCTTTAGTTTTAGGCAGAGTGGGTGTAAACCCACCTAGAAAGCTTACTGCCTTCACCTCTCCCTTCCCAGTCTTCTCTGGAAAAGGTGTTTATAAGATGAAAAATGGTTTGACACTCAGCAAAAAATGTCTCAATCCATTCAGATTTGAAGAAGGAAACCACCAAGCCAAAGAAAGATATGACATACCAAACTTTTTCTGAAACACAGAGTATTGGTTTTCTAAACATGCTAAAAGGGATGGCATAAATGAAATAGGAGAGAAGCTTTACGACAATGACAGTTGTCAGCAATAAGAATAAAACGTGTTGCCTTTTCATGACTTTCTACTCACACCTTGAAGTACGTTCTTCTAAGAATTTCAAGTTGATTTCTGACTGAGAACACTTTTCAGTAATGTATATCCAAGATATTTCCCTTTACATATTCTACATATATAAAATGTGAGGAATCTTACTACAAAATTATCTTCTAAGAATTTTAAGATTTCTCAAGTTACTGTGGGTAATTAAATGTGACTGTCTTAAAACATGTCTGCATATTCTTTGATAATTGTCTCCTCCATAGTTGTTGTGTAATAACTAGCTAGTTATTGTGTAATAGTCACTGATACATTGACAATTATAGTCACAAAGGAGACAACTTCCTATGTCACAGATTTATGAGTTTTTCAAAAGTGTTTCTCCCAAGTCATTAATTCCTCTCCATCTGAGTATGGGCTGCACATGGGAGCCCACTTCTTGGGAATGGAATGCAATGGAAGTTATAGGATGTCACTATTGACATTAAGTTTTTAAAAATAAGCTGTGATCTCTGTCGTTACTGTGTTCTATCACTCTACTCTGTCCCAAACCACATGCTTGGGGAGCCAGCTGCCGAGTTCCGAGTTCCGAGCACTAGAAAGGGGTGAGTTGGATGCTATGCTGTTACTGCAGCAGCCAAAGCAAGGGCCATGTGGTGAGCCTGCCGGAGCCACTTGAACAAGCTTGGAAGCAGATCTGCTGAAACTCCCTAACAGCCATACGAAGTGGCCTGGAAGTAAATCTTCCAGTCCCACCATGAAATGACTGCAGCGCTGGCTGGAGGTTTGACTACAACCTCAAGAGAGCCTGAGCCAGATCACCCAGCTGAATCACTCTGAGATTTCTGATCCACGGAAACTGTGAGATAAAAAAATGTTTGTTGTTTTTAAGCCACTAAGTTTGGTGCTAGTTATTGTGTAACAGTCACTGATACATTGACAATTATAGTCACAAAGGAGACAACTTCTTATGTCACAGATTTATGAGTTTTTCAAAAGTGTTTCTCCCAAGTCATATTTATACTTTAATGATGCAGTTATTTGATCAAAGTAGTCAAAGATATCTCAATACAAATTTAAGGACACATATTTATGGGCAATGAATTGAAGGAGTTACATAGTCACTAAATTTTTATATAAAAGGGACATTAAGAGACTTTTCAAATTTTTATTAATCATAAAATATTCATCTAATAGGGAGATGAGTCCCAAGTAGGTATAATCAACTTGAAAGATAGTGCATTTAAACAAGAAGCATTACTTTTATTTACTAAGATTTTAATTCTAGTCAGTACAATTTTTCATACTATATAATACTATTATACTATATTATGAATGTCTTTACTTATTGAGTGACATTCCTGAGGGCACTAGGATAAATTCCTGGCAGAGTAGATGTCATATTTGTTACTAACCTGCATGACAGGCATGTATGTCTTAGAGGATGCTTCACACAACAGTGTGAAAGTTATGCTCTGTTATATTTCTAATAGTTTCATTTCTGCCTTAGTCTTCACCCCAAACTGTGGCAATATTGGGGATAGGAGCTTTGCATTCATTTACTCCATTTTTATCTCTGTTTGGTATATTGCTGACACCATAGAAGGCATTAAGTTGAAACTGGGTTGGTATTATGTTTGATTGGCATCAACTTGCCTTTGAAGAATTGTAAGAAGAGGTTGAACTCCTCTGGTAGGGCTTGTTGAGGTACCTTGAAGGAGAAAATCAAGCTCCTGTTACTGAAGTTTTGCAGGGTGATTTTCTCCTCCATTTCTCTCCTTGTTGTTAATGTAAATTAAAAATAGGAGTAATGACCTGTCATATAAATAGTTTATCATCCCAAAGGCCTTAATGTATTTATTTAAAATCTCTATTGAAAAGAATATAGCTCTTGTCAGTGTATTCATAAAAAAAATAATAAGATCCAAATATTCTATCTCTAAAACCTTTTAAGTGGTAGACAGTGCCCAAGGTTAAGCATTACTCTCTATAGAGACATTCCAATTTTAGAAACTTTCCAGAACAGACATAAAATAACCTTACTCTGATTAATCATACTCAGACAATTTTCTTTAGCATTGGCTACCAAAATCTTAAAATATAGACCACTAGCAACCTGGAGGACACTAAAAGGAGAGTGATGGGGATGGAATTGGCTCCTCTCATGTCATGTGGATATCACTGATTGCGCAGAGATGTTAGTCTGGAGAGGAGAAGTTTTAAGTAAGAAATAACACTTTCACGTATTTCATATACCATCATTAGAAATAGAAATTACACTTTGTGTATATATGTGGTTCTGGAAGGCACAGCTGAGGTTACTTGTTAGGATGGAATTTTAGTGAGTGTATTAGACTAGATAATATCTATGGTGCCTTCTAACTATTTGATTCCATTACTTTATAATCTATAAATTGGCCCCAACCACTCTTTAGTGTTCTCCATCTATATTAGCATCAGAAGCCTGCCTATCCATTTATCTAGATAACCATCTACATTCATTTTAAAAAATTGTCCTTGTTGTAGGTTCTTACAGGAGAGGAGATAAATATATGTGGTCAATCTGCCACACTAATGACATTTACTACTAATTTCTTCCTAGAAAAATTGCAATTCAATTCTAACTGGGCATTGTACATCTGATTTTCCCAGTATACAAACATTTCGCTCCAAAAATGCCAAATGCATTCCTCCTAATCTAAGTTCTTATCTTGTCATTATCTTACTCAAAACAATCAACAACTAATTACTTATATGGAAACAGCTCACTTAAATCATAGGTTCAAAATTACCAGTATCATTTCTGAACACAATTGTCCATGTACTCTATACTCCATTAGAATATATTATGTATCTTACTGTACTATGTAGTTTACTATATTATACTGTATAGCTTACTATATCTCTGAATGGATATCTAACTTTCTTTTCTCAGGGACTTTGTGCTCTTCTTTCTGCCTAAAATTATGTTGTTCTTTTCTCACCAGAGGAAAAGAAGAAAATGGTAAAAATCTTTCTTTTACACTTGACACTCAAATATTACTTAATTCATGAAAACTTTCAATTCTCCACACCTTTTGACATTACCTTTCAAAATTGGAATTTTTTTTTTGGTTATCATCTTGTGTCATTTTTCAGGATCTGTGTCACTTTTTAAAGTGTCAGGTGTACAACGTAATGATTCAATATGTCTGTATATTGTAAAATAATCAACACACTAAGTCTAGTTAACATCTGTTACCACACATAGTTCCAAAATTGTTTTTTTTGTAATAGAATATTTAGGATCTGTTCTTTTAGCAACTTTCAGTATGTTATACAGCTTTAGTAACTATAGTCACCATGCTTTACATTATATCCCATGACTTACTCATTTTAAAGAATAATTGTAGTTTTTGATTCCCTTCACCTATTTCATACACACCCTGCCCCCACCTCTGGCAATCACCAATTTTTTCTCTGAATCCTTGATATTTGGTTTTTATTTTACTTAGTATAATGTCCTCAAGCTCTATCCATATCACAAATGGCAAGATTTCATTCATTTTAATTTCCATTGTGTGTGCTTACGCACCTATCTATATCTACAGGTCACATCTTCTTTATCCATGTGTCTGCTGATGGACACTTACCGTTGTTCTATGGCTTCTTACAATAGCCAAATCTTGGCTATTGTACGTAGTGCTGCAGTGGACATGGAGGTGCCTATGTCTTTCTGAATTACTGTTTTCATTTTCTTCAGATAAATATACAGGAATGGAATTGCTGAATCATATGGTAGTTCTATTTCTAATTTTTTGAGAAACATCCATACTATTTTTCATAGTGACTTTGCCAATTTACATTTCTACCAACAGAGCACAAGGGTTCCCTTTTCTCCATATCCTTGCCAACACTGGTTATTTCTTGCATGTTTGATAATTGCCATTCTGATTGGTGTGAGGTGATATCTCACTTTGGTTTTGATTTGCATTTCCTTGATGATTAGGGATGTTAAGCATCTTTACATGTATCTCTTGATCATCTGTATGTTGTCTTTGGAAAAGTATCTATCCGATCCTCTGCCTGTTTTTCAATCAGATTTGTTTTTTTTTTTTTTTTTGCTATTGAGTTGTATGAGTTCTTTATAGGTTTTGGATATTAACCCTTTATCTGCTATATAATTTACAAGTATTTTCCCCCATTCAATAGGTTGCCTTTTCATCTTGTTTGCTGTTCATCTTTTTAGTTTGAGATTGTCCCACTTGTTTATTTTTGCTTTTGTTGCCTTTGCTCTCAGTGTCAAATTTAGAAAGTCATCACCATCACTAATGTCAAGGAGCTTACCACCTATGTTTTCTTCAGGGAATTTTTGGGTTTCAGGTCTCACATTCAAATCTTTAATCCATTTTGAGTTAATTTTTGTGTATGGTATAAGATAGTTGTCCATTTTTATTCTTATGCATGTATCCTGTGTCACTTTTAAAAATCTATTTGGCGTCTTAGAATTATATGGTGAAATTATCCCCAAATTATTTGTAGTTAGGGATTTTTTTAAAATTTTCATTTTTAGCATAACTGCTCAAGAGTCAAAATTCAATGCTTACTCATTGAACTGGATTGAAATTCAATATGCAAACTTCCACATATGAAATAACAGTTTTTGAAAGTCAGAATTTTCACTTGCTTAAATAGTCTGTTAATCCATGCCCCTCATAATGAACTGCATGATTCAGAAGGGTTTTTACTTAAACTACATTCATAGATAAAAAGGACTGTTCTTCCCATAGAATATTTGCACAAATAACTCTCCTTTCTCCAATAAGCACTCAACAGCTATTAAACTAAAAATGTTATCACTGTGTACCTATCAGGCAGTATGGTTTAAAAAAGGCTTAAGAAATAAATGAAGATAAATCCTTTTTTAGGATTTATTAGGTTAAATCCAAATTATGTCTACTTTTGGTATGTGAAGTTTATTGGAGATTGTTTCTATTGAAAAAGCTAAAAGAGAATTGGAGAGACAAGGGATGTTTTGAAAACCAGTGAAGGGAACAAAGGAAATGTTCTGGAAAATGTTTCCTCTAATTTATATTGACAAAATGTAGATTAAATTTATATTGAGAAGACTGAAGTATTTACAGTTTTAAATAGTAGCAAGCTAAATAATAAACATGATGATCCTTAGCTTAGAAAGTATATTAGATTTCTCCATAAGGTGATCTCTAGACCAGCTAGATATGTTCCTTCCCTCATTTTGAATTATTTAAGTATGCTTAAAAATCTTTCTCAAGACATTTGTTAGAATTTTCTAGTGTTTTAGGGTTTGACTTTTGGTAGAAACTGGTAGAGCAGAGGAGGTGCTTGGTAAGGAGAGAGGCTAGTATCAGGAGACATTCAAAAACAGCAAAAGGCATGAATACATGTCTTGAAGCTCAAGCACTGACCTTGAAGATGGTAGATTCTCTTCCTTCACTGAGGTTGTTGAGAGACTTGGGAGTAACATTGCTAGTGGCAGAAGCTATCCCAGATGTGGTTAGAATCAGAGAAAAGAGGGAGTGAGCTAAATATTGCTTCTGTGGCAGGAGGAAAAACAAGAATCTCTTCTTTAGGAAACCTGAAAGGTTAAATAGGGCTTTCTCCTCATTGATTCATAATAATGCCCTATAAATATCACCTAGCACAGGATAATCCAATATATTCAAAAATGAGTAGAAAATAATAAAAGAGGAGAAGAAAAAGAACTGACACTTCATCCATACAAAGAATGGGAAAAAAAAACCTTTAGGAAAAAAAGGAAAATGTATAAAGAGATTTTTTTGAAACCCCATTTTTAGACTATGTATGGCTCAAAATAGAAAAAAATTCTAGTATTTCTATACAAATTGAAAAAAATTATGAAATAATTGATTCTAAGAAGATGAGCAAGAAACACAAATTCAGGGACTTAAGAAACTGTGAGACAAGGAAAGAAGAGGAGATGTGAATCATCTAAAAATACCAATTAAAAGAATGTCAGACACAATTATGTGTTTTCTACAAGGAACCCACATTAAGTATAAACTCAAATAGATTAAAAGTAAAGGAATGGAGGAAGATATACCATGAGACTAATCACGAGACAGCTGGAATAGCTATATTAATTTCACATAAAGCTGACTTCAGAACAAGGAAGATTATTAAGGATAAAGAGGGGGATTACATAATAATAAAGAAGTCAATTTTCCAAAAAGACATAATAATCATAAATACACCTAACAACAGATCATCAAAATAAGCCAGGCAAAAACTTATGGAGTAATAGACAAATCCACTATTAAAGCTGAAGAGTTCAACACTTTCAGTAATTGATAAATCATGCAGGCAGAAAATCAGTCTGGGTACAGCTGATAGGGACATCACTATCAGTCCACTTGCTCTAATTCACATTCATAGAGTAGTCCATTCAACAGCAGCAGAATAAACATTGTTCTCAGGCTTACACGGAGCATTTATCAAGATAGACCACATTCTGGGCTAAAACTGTACCTGAACAAATTTAAAAGCATAGAAATCAGGCAAAGTATGTTCTCACACCACACTGATGTTCAGCAGAGGGGATGAATTTTTCAGGCCAAATCTCTGCTGGACTGATTGCAGAGAACCGTGACCCTGGAAGCCACCACATGCAGCACAGGGAGCTGGGAGGAGCCAAGACCAGCCTGAGAGATGCCCTGGGCTCAAGGGTGGCGGGTATCAACCTGGGAGGGAAGACCCCTACAGACCGCACAACAGGGAGAACTAGTGGATTCGAACGAGTGAGGGAGGATGAGGAAGCTGAGGAGTTTTCCTGAGACTGGAGAACGCCTTAGCCAAAGACTGACTTACTATTAAGTAAGTAAGGGATGAAAGCCAGGAGGCAGTATTGACCAAGTTGTAGGCACAGACCACAAGAAGCCTGAGAGATTGATTGCAAAACACACCCTGTATTCCTACCCTTTGCAGTGTAATTTTGCAACTCTCTCTCAAAAGGAGAAGTCAGTTAACTGACTCCCTGAATGTGGGCTGGCCTTGTGACTTTCTCAGCAGAGTGGGGCAGAAGTGACAATGTGCCAGCTTCAAGAACAGATCTCATGAGACCTTGTTATTTCACTCTCTTGGAGTTCTATTGCTGATGAGAATCAGTTTGGTGACACAGCTGCAAAATGAGAAACCACCTAAACGCCGTACCACGTCACTCTCACTGAAGCCATCCATACCAGTCCAGCCAGCCTCCAACCAGTCCTGACTCAGATCAGCAGAATGCTCACCACCCTTCAGTTCAGGAGAAACAGCAAATGGTTGTTGTTAAGCTGTAAGCATCGGGATTGCTGGTTACTTAGCAGGAGCTAATGAGACAAGAGATCTGAATATTCAGAAGAAGGAAGGGAGGGAGGGAGAGGGAGAGGAATGTCCGAGGTGACTCATATTTACTTAGTGTGTAGTCCCCGCATCCCCTGGTGGTTAAACACTGGTAGTAAAATAGGAGCTAAGTTAATCATTCTGTCAGTTTGAGGTCACAATAATTATTTACAAGTTAGTGTCATCATGATTCTTGGGGCTGATAATAACAACTTCAGTCTTCAGATTACAAAGATTTGTACAACCATTACATCACCTTTCCATGGAATGGGTAATTTTACCAATTAGGAAATAGGTTTAAGAAATTTAACATACCTGATCAGAATAAAGCAGTCTGTAAGAGGCAGTTTGAGTAGCATTCCTATTTTGTGAATCCAAATTCTAATGGTGCAGAGGGGGTGAAGAAATGGCAGGTGATATATCTCAACCTCTTATTATCCCAAAAATTTCTAAAGGTTAGTAGCAGTGTCTCAACCATCTGTGCCATGTTTACCCAGACTTCACTGTTTACTTGTAAGGTTGGGTATATTATTAAGCACTTGTGATTTAGTTCCCTAACTATAAAATGGTGATTTCATTGTAAGTGACTTATTTTGAGAATTAAATAACATAACACATGTAAAACAATTTGATCAATGTCTGGCACATAGTCAGCACTAAATAATTGTTACCTTAATAGTAGTTTTATAAAATAATCAATGGCTAGTGCAGATTACACAATAATTAAACATTAGTTGAAAGCAAAAAAATCAAACTAAATTATTTTTCCTTTAATCTTGTTAATTTGGACTTTCTCTTCTACTTTAAATTAAGGCAACATTTCCTCAGACATGGGTGTTAAATTTTTTCAATGATTCGACCCAAAACAAGCCTTATCACTCCCTTTGTTTTTAAATCTCTGATTTAATCATTAAGATTACATGGAAACTCCACCATTGAAAAGCAAATAAAAACAGAGATAGTCTCTACTAATTCAGAACAGATAAATAAACATAATCAATAGTACTTTGTATGCTGACATAATTGCTATTTTTCATTCTAGAATAGACTAGAAACCAAATATGAGATAATCATAGAAGGAAACCATTAATATAGAAACTATATCATCAACGTGCCAAAACAAATCAGGCAACTTAATAAAAACTTCAGTCATCTGGACATCATTCCAGCTTGTTCTTAATTACCCAGGCTGAGTGAGGTTTTCATGGACAGAGCTGTCTTTTAACTGAATTTACCAGGTTTTTGGCATTACAGATACATCATTTATGATCACCAACCTACTATATGTAGGCTCAGGCAAATTTAGAATCATTCTGCAGACAAAGCAAAATTAACTTTTGCCATATGTTAAATGATGAATTAAAAAATAATTTATCATGATTCATCAATGGCAGTGAAGCCATTTATTCAGTGATAAAAATCCCTTTCCATTAGAAAAATATGATTTTGTTTACATTCAGAAAGTATAAGATAGGCGTAGACTCTTTGAATGTTTTGCTATATATAATTCTTATGCAGTCTTTATCAAAATATTAAAATTAACTTAAATGTTTCAGAGAATATGACAAACAGTATTGGATAAATCACTATAGGAATATAAAGAAATACATGCCTGATAATACTCTTTGAACAGATTCACACAGTCCCACAGTACTAAGGCTTCCACCCTATCATACTTTGTATAGCATATAAACAAACGGGGGAAAGCAGGACATTCCTACCAGTCAGCCAGGACCCACCCTTCTCTGATTGTGCGGATATTTAGGAACACTTGGGTTTCCTCAGCGTGTGAACATGCTTCCTTTTCCTCCCCTTCAGCCACAAGCAGGAAGCACTACAACAGGGTTTCCCATCTGCGGCACCATTGACCTTGATGGGGGGAAGCATTGGGGAGTATCCTGTACATTTTAGAATGATTAGCAGCATCCCCCCACCTCTACCCTCTAGATGCCAATAGCACTGGTCGCCCAGTCCGGTGTGTCACTCAAATACCTCCAGGTATTTCCAAATGTCACCTAGAGAGCAAAAATCTCCCTGTTGAGAACCATGGTACTGTAGTCTTCAGGATGAACTGCCACCCTCCTCTTTACCACACCCAGTCCCCCAAAACACCAGCACTCCTACATACACAGGGTTCTGAATCTGGTGCCATTATACAATTGGTTTAATTGTATAATTATACAATTTATGTCATTTATATTATTATCAACTAAGACCTCTCTGTTCAGTTGTTATACATGTAGCAAAATATCAAGATATAAAGGGAAAAATGGTGGTAAGTTGGGGGGGTTATAAACCTAAACTTAACATACAAAAACAAATTTTTTTTATAATGAGTTAAAAAAATCCCTTGAACTTATTAAGTAGTATCCTTGTGTGTACACACACAAGCACACACATGCACACTATTCATTATTGTCAAAGCCAGGAAGTCAAAACTCCTATAACTGCCAGAAATGTTTTAAAATGAGAAAAGTAATAGCATTGTTCATACTGCAGTAAAATTATATAATTTCTTTCCTGAGTCAATGGTCCTTTATCTATGGCACTTTAACAAAAGGTGAAGATAAAAAAACACAATATTAAGAAAAGTATACACTTGATCTTAGGCTGAATATAGGACTTCCAATTGATGGAATTCTTCTCAACTTCCACCAGTTGGGATCCTCGGAAATCTTATCCTGAGATCTACTTTGTACCTAGAACCAGAGGGAAGGTATTGCTTCCCACTTTCAAGCCCACTGAATTTCCCACTGCAGAATGACTGGTAGTGGGAATATACATTTATTTCTTTGGAGATGGGAAGGTGGCTAGGAGAAGAAAATCAAAGCTATGACATAATGATTCTTAAATTCTGAGAGATTCACTCAAAAACAGCATCATGGATGAGACCCTAGCATTCTGGGTCAGCTTCTTTCCCCAGCTCTTCCTCTGATGTGAGGCATGAAGTATCAGTCCTACACATTCTCCCAGAAATGCTCTGTTCACAAACTCTCTTTGAGAAAATAGATGGATTAAAACAACAGCAACATCACCATTAAATAAAGAACAAAATTCAGAGAGAGTTAAGTCTAAATACATATTTAGGGAAATATACTTGAAATTTTAAACATACTCAAATGTCTAAAGCAAATACTCAGTATTTTTAGCCTCAGCCATCTGCTTTCAGGTTAGTTTCGACTTGATAATTCTATGAACAATGGAACATTGTTTCTTTAACTTTTTATTACCAATAAAGATCGTTTTATGATTTTTGCAAAGTAAAGGAGGTATGGTCTATAAATAAGTTGGTATGCCTCCTAGACATAAAAATCTGTGAGAAATTTAAATGCTGTTTCTCTGGTTTAAAAAAAAAAATGATTTCCACTAGAAAACTCCTTTTGACAGAGCAGCAAATCACCTCTACACAAAAGAATGCAGGGTGTAATGCCCTTCCGTGGCAGAGCCCCAGGAAGCTTTGTTTTGTAGCACTGGATGGCTTAATAGACTTCAACCACAGCAGAAACACCAAACAAGGTTTTACAGACCCAAAGGGTGCTTTCAGGTAAGAGCTACAATTATATATGAACACAAGGGGCAGGAGAGAATAAAGCTGCCACAAAGTAGAGAAAATAGTAGGAAAGAATGATGATATCTGAGAGTAAGTTGTAGAAGGAAAGCAAAGGTAATTGAGAGCATTTTAAAAAGTACCAAGTTTTGAAGTATAAAGATGAAGGTAGAGATAGTTAGAACAGGGCTTCAAACTTACCTTTCTATTAGTTTCTAATTTAAAACAATCCCTGACCTAACTTTGTTAAATTTTGTACAGTATTCCAAATATTATATTTTTAAATAATGGTTCAACCAACATTAATGATTCATTTTGATGAGTCTTCTAAAATAAAGGAAGTTTAGTCCAAAGGTGAATTGATATAACTTCTCTACATAGAAATCTGTGAGACACTTATTTAAAATTGTTTCCAGTTTTATTGAAAAATAATTGATATATATCACTGTATAAGTTTAAGGCATACAGTTTAATGGTTTGATATATATATTTTTGTGAGATGATTACACAATAGTTTCAGTTAACATCCATCTTCTCCACAGATACAATACATAAAAAGAAAAGAAAGTAAAAGAAGAAAAATTTCTTCTTGTGGAGCCTCATAGGATTTATTATTTTAAAAACTTCTGTATACATCATTCAGCAATGTTAGCCATAGCCATCACATTGTACATTACATTCCTAGTACTTTACATTCCTAGTATTTACATTTACATTACATTCCTAGTGTCTTTAACTAGAATTTTGCACCCTTTGACCACCTTCCTCTGCTTTTTTCCTCTCCTAAACCTCTACTTATCATGAACACAAGTCTAATTTCTTTTTCTATGAGTTGTTCTTTTTTTTTAGATTCTACCTGTGAGATCGTACAGTATTTGTCTTCATCTGGCTTATTTCATTTTAGCATAATGCCTTCAAGTTACACCCATGTTGTAGGATTTCCCCACTTTCTGTGCAGAAACCCTTTTTAAGTGAGTGTTTTCATTTCCTTTGGATATATTCCCAGAAGTGGAATTGCTGGATAATATGGTAGTTTCATTTTTAACTTTTTGAGAATCCTCCATATTGTTTTTCCATAGTGGTTGTATCAATTTATAATCCCACCAACAGTGTACAAGGGTACCTTTTTCTCCACATCCATGCAGCATTTTAAATTGTCTGTGAGAAACTTAAATGTCCTTGTACTAGCTATAAAAGGCTGGGTGGCTGTCACAAGAATGTCTCTGCAGATCCAGATACAACATGGTAATTGATCAAAGGCTGCAACAGCTGAGATTTGAAATTCATTCTCTGGTTTTCCCTGAGGCCATACCTTTCATGGGGCTCCTACCAACCAGTGAAGTGGGAGGGGAGTGTGGGCAGAGATGCTAAGCAAGACAAGTGTTCCTCTGATGACTCAAGGACTCCCCTCGTTAGCAGTCAGGGACATTTCTCCCAACTTTCTCTCTCTCCAATATCAGACTAGCATCTTGGTCACATGGCTCTCCAAGTCTTTTTCTTTTACAAAAGCATGTCTTTTAACATAATTCTTGTGTGTTCATCCAATATTGATGGCTGGCCCAAACCAACATGGAACATATATTCCTAAATCACTGTGTTCTCAGCTTCTTGGTTAGACAATTCTGAAATTCTAGAAAAAAGCCAAGCAGTATTGTGCTCTTAAAATCCTGTCTTTCAATGGTTCCTAAAAAGCCCTCTCATGGGCAAACTCCAAGAGAAAATGAAATGGAAAAGACAAAATGTTCACAATATATTAAGTGAACTGGGATTTTAAAAAGGCATAAAAATTGGTAAAATAATCTCAACTATGTAAAATTATTCATGGAATGAGGGTAAAGCATCAGACTAGGTATTTTTACTGTTTACTATTCTTTTTACTATATTTCAACTTTGCTTAATTGAACATGTTATTGGGAAGAAAAAGATAATATATATTAAACATATGAACTAAGTCAAGTGTGGACTAAATGAGATAAAAATCAAACAACCGGAGAGAATCTTTTAGATCCTTGCATGTCTACTTTCTTTAAGAAATAGTGAGACATGAACTGTGGATGGACTCCTGCTACATGCCCATTGCATGCTTTCACCACAGAAGTCTTTTCTAGGTTGGATATACTTACTTTTCATCCTAGAGGAGGTGCATCCTGACCTCTGTGTGCTAGATTTCTTCAAGACCTGCCATCATCCCTGTTAATACCACATGAGATGCTCAGTGGCGGCACCCAGAGATTCTCGTTCCTCCTCGCTGATGATCACTCCCACCGGCCAATGCAGCTGGAGGTCCTGAGCAGCTCTGGGCCACACTCCACGTGCTTTAAGCCAGTAGACTCCTCTGTCCACACAGAATATTTTTTAAAACATGTAACAATTGTAGCATAAAAATGAATGAGATAGGAGGCGGAGCCAAGATGGCGGCATGAGTAGAACAGCAGAAATCTCCTCCCAAAACCACATATATCTATGAAAATATAGCAAAGACAACTCTTCCTAAAATAGAGACCAGAGGACACAGGACAACATCCAGACGACATCCACACCTGTGAGAACCCAGCGCCTCGTGAAGGGGGTAAGATACAAACTCCGGCCTGGCAGGACCTGAGCAACCCTCCCCCTAGCTCCTAGCAGGAAGAGAGAGATCTGAGCAGGAGGGAGAAGGAGCCCAGGACTGCTGAACAACCAGCCCCAGCCATCCAGACCAGAGCGCAGACACAGTGCATGCATGGGGTCCTGGATACTAGGGAAACAGGGTGGCAGGACTGGTAAGCGGGTGCCTGAGGCCGACGCTGGAGATCAAAGAAACGGGAGCAGCTATTTTTTTTTTTTTTTGGCAAGTGCTTTTTGGAAGTCTTAAAGGGACAGGGACCCCAATACTAGGGAAACAGGTCAGCAAGACCGGTGAGTGGGTGCCTGAGACCGGTGCCTGAGGACAAAGAAAATCATGCGTTTTTCTTTTTTTTTTAAATTATTTATTTAATATTTTTTTTCTTTTTTTGTTGCTGTTGTTGTTTTGGTTTGGAGAGTGCTTTTTGGAAGTCTTAAAGGGGCAGGGCAGGACACTTAGTCTAGAGGCAGGGAAGCTGGGGATCTCTGGGCACTCTAAACCCCTGGGCAGCAGGGAGCACAGAGGCCCCTTATGGAGATAAATAGCCTCCCGGTCACTCCCCCTCCAACAGGGCTCCAACATTTTGGAGCAGCAGCCCGAGCCAGGGCACGCCCACAGCAACAGTGGAGATAAACTCCATAGCAGCCGGGCAGGATTCAGAAGCCCTCTCTGCATGCAGCTGCCCAGCACATGACACTAGAGGTCACTGTTCTCCCAGGAGAGGAAGGCCACAAACCAACAAGAAGGGAAGCTCTTCCAGCCGTCACTCGTACCAGCTCTGCAAGCTATCTCTATCACCAAGAAAAGGCAAAACTAAAGGCAGACAAAGATCACAGAGTCAACACCTGAGAAGGAGACAGACCTAACCAGTCTTCCTGAAAAAGAATTCAAAATAAAAATCATGAACATGCTGATGGAGATGCAGAGAAAAATGCAAGAGCAATGGGATGAAGTCCGGAGGGAGATCATAGATGTCAGGAAGGAGATCACAGAAGTGAAACAAACCCTGGAAGGATTTATAAGCAGAATGGATAATATGCAAGAGGCCACTGAAGGAATAGAAACCAGAAAAAAGGAACATATAGAAGCTGACATAGAAAGAGATAAAAGGATCTCCAGGAATAAAACAATACTAAGAGAACTATGTGACCAATCAAAAAGGAAAAATATCCATATTATAGGGGTACCAGAAGAAGAAGAGAGAGGAAAAGGGATAGAAAGTGTCCTTGAAGAAATAATTGCTGAAAACTTCCCCAAACTGGGGGAGGAAATAATCAAACAGACCATGGAAATACACAGAACCCCAAACAGAAAGGATCCAAGGAGGACAACACCAAGACACATAATAATTAAAAAAGACAAGGATCAAGGACAATGAAAGAGTTTTAAAGGCAGCTAGAGAGAAAAAGGTCACCTATAAAGGAAAACCCATCAGGCTATCATCAGACTACTCGACAGAAACCCTACAGGCCAGAAGAGAATGGCATGATATATTTAATACAATGAAACAGAAGGGCCTTGAACCAAGGATACTGTATCCAGCACGACTATCATTTAAATATGATGGCAGGATTAAACAATTCCCAGACAAGCAAAAGCTGAGGGAATTTGCTTCCCACAAACCACCTCTACAGGGCATCCTACAGGGACTGCTCTAGATGGGAGCACTCCTAAAAAGAGCACAGAACAAAACACCCAACATTTGAAGAATGGAGGAGGAGGAATAAGAAGGGAGAGAAGAAAAGAATCTCTAGACAGTGTATATAAGCAAGCTCAATAAGCAAGCTAAGTTAGGCAGTAAGATACTATATAGACAGCTCAATAAGCAAGCTAAGTTAGGCAGTAAGATACTAAAGAGGCTAACCTTGAACCTTTGGTAACCACGAATTTAAAGCCTGCAATGCCAATAAGTACATATCTCTCAATAGTCACCCTAAATGTAAATGGACTTAATGCACCAATCAAAAGACACAGAGTAATAGAGTGGATAAAAAAACAAGACCCATCTATATGCTGCTTACAAGAATCTCACCTCCAAACCAAACACATGCACAGACTAAAAGTCAAGGGATGGAAAAACATATTTCAGGCAAACAACAGCGAGAAGAAAGCAGGGGTTGCAGTACTAATATCAGACAAAATAGACTTCAAAACAAAGAAAGTAACAAGAGTTAAAGAAGGACACTACATAATGATAAAGGGCTTAGTCCAACAAGAGGATATAACCATTCTAAATATATATGCACCCAACACAGGAGCACCAGCATATGTGAAACAAATACTAACAGAACTAAAGAGGGAAATAGACTGCAATGCATTCATTTTAGGAGACTTCAACACACCACTCACCACAAAGGATAGATTCACTGGAAAGAAAATAAGTAAGGACACACAGGCACTGAACAACACACTAGAACAGATGGACCTAATAGACATCTATAGAACTCTACATCCAAAAACAACAGGATATACATTCTTCTCAAGTGCACATGGAACATTCTCCAGAATAGACCACATACTAGCTCACAAAAAGGGCATCAGTAAATTCGAAAATATTGAAATTCTACCAACCAACTTTTCATACCACAAAGGTATAAAACTAGAAATAAATTCTACAAAGAAAACAAAAGGGCTCACAAATACATGGAGGCTTAACAACATGCTTCTAAATAATCAATGGATCAATGAACAAATCAAAAAAAGATCAAGGAATATATAGAAACAAATGACAACAACAACATAAAGCCCCAACTTCTGTGGGACGTAGCAAAAGCCATCTTAATAGGAAAGTATATAGCGATCCAGGCACACTTGAAGAAGGAAGAACAATTCCAAATGAATAGTCTAACATCACAATTATCGAAACTGGAAAAAGAAGAACAAATGAAGCCTAAAGTCAGCAGAAGGGACATAATAAAGATCAGAGAAGAAATAAACAAAATTGAAAAGTATAAAACAATAGCAAAAATCAATGAAACCAAGAGCTGCTTCTTTGAGAAAATAAACAAAATAGATAAGCCTCTAGCCAAACTTATTAAGAGAAAAAGAGAATCAACACAAATCAACTGAATCAAAAATGAGAATGGAAAAATCACGACAGGCTCCACAGAAATACAAAGAATTATTAAAGACTACTATGAAAACCTGTATGTCAACAAGCTGGAAAACCTAGAAGAAATGGACAACTTCCTAGAAAAATACAACCTTCCAAGACTGACCAAGGAAGAAACACAAAAGTTAAACAAACCAATTATAAGCAAAGAAATTGAAATGGTAATCAAAAAACCACCCAAGAACAAAACCCCGGGGCCGGACGGATTTACCTTGGAATTTTATCAGACACACAGAGAAGACATAATACCCATTCTCCTTAAAGTGTTCCAAAAAATAGAAGAGGAGGGAATACTCCCAAACTCATTCTATGAAGCCAGCATCACCCTAATACCAAAACCAGGCAAAGACCCCACCAAAAAAGAAAATTACAGACCAATACCCCTGATGAATGTAGATGCAAAAATACTCAATAAAATATTAGCAAACTGAATTCAAAAATATATCAAAAGTATCATACACCAGGACCAAGTGGGATTCATCCCAGGGACGCAAGGTTGGTACAACATTCGAAAATCCATCAACATCATCCACCATATCAACAAAAAGAAAGACAAAAACCAGATGATCAACTCCATAGATGCTGAAAAAGCATTTGATAAAGTTCAACATCCATTCATGATAAAAACTCTCAGCAAAATGGGAATAGAGGGCAAGTACCCCAACATAATAAAGGCTATCTATGATAAACCCACAGCCAACATTATATTGAACAGTGAGAAGCTGAAAGCTTTTCCTCTGAGATCAGGAACTAGGCAGGGATGCCCACTCTCCCACTGTTATTTAACATAGTACTAGAGGTCCTAGCCACGGCAATCAGACAAAACAAAGAAATGCAAGGAATCCAAATTCGTAAAGAAGTTAAACTGTCACTATTTGCAGATGATATAGTATTGTACATAAAAAACCCTAAAGACTCCACTCCAAAACTACTAGAACTGATATCGGAATACAGCAAAGTTGAGGATACAAAATTAACACTCAGAAATCTGTGCCTTTCCTATACACTAACAGTGAACCAATAGAAAGAGATATCAGGAAAACAATTCCATTCACAATTGCATCAAAAAGAATAAAATCCCTAGGAATAAACCTAACCAAAGAAGTGAAAGACCTATGCCCTGAAAACTATAAGTCACTCTTTAGAGAAATTTAAGGGGACACTAACAGATGGAAACTCATCCTGCCCAAAGCAATATACAGATTTGATGCAATCCCTCTCAAATTACCAGCAACATTCTTCAATGAACTGGAACAAATAATTCAAAAATTCATATGGAAACATCAAAGACCCCCAATAGCCAAAGCAATCCTGAGAAAGAAGAATAAAGTAGGGGGGATCTCACTCCCCAACTTCAAGCTCTACCAAAAAGCCATAGTAATCAAGACAATTTGGTACTGGCACAAGAACAGAGCCACAGACCAGTGGAACAGATTAGAGACTCCAGACATTGACCCAAACATATATGGTCAATTAATATTTGATAAAGGAGCCACGGACATACAAAGGCAAAATGACAGTCTCTTTAACAGATGGTGCTGGCAAAACTGGACAGCTACATGTAGGAGAATGAAACTGGACCATTGTCTAACCCCATACACAAAAGTAAATTCAAAATGGATCAAAGACCTGAATTTAAGTCATCAAACCGTAAAACTCTTAGAAAAAAACATAGGCAAAAACCTCTTAGACATAAACATGAGTGACCTCTTCTTGAACATATCTCCCTGGGCAAGGAAAACAACAGCAAAAATGAACAAGTGGGACTATATTAAGCTGAAAAGCTTCTGTACAGCAAAAGACACCATCAATAGAACAAAAAGGAACCCTACAGTATGGGAGAATATATTTGTAAATGACAGATCCGATAAAGGCTTGATGTCCAAAATATATAAAGAGCTCACACACCTCAACAAACAAAAAACAAATAATCCAATTAAAAAATGGGCAGAGGAACTGAACAGTTCTCCAAAGAAGAAATACAGATGGCCAAGAGACACATGAAAAGATGCTCCACATAGCTAATTATCAGAGAAATGCAAATTAAAACTACAATGAAATATCACCTCACACCAGTAAGGATGGCTGCCATCCCAAAGACAAACAACAACAAATGTTGTCAAGGCTGTGGAGAAAGGGGAACCCTCCTACACTGCTGGTGGGAATGTCAATTAGTTCAACCATTGTGGAAAGCAGTATGAAGGTTCATCAAAATGCTCAAAACAGAGTTACCGTTTGACCGAGGAATTCCACTCCTAGGAATTTACCCTTAGAATGCAGCAATCAAGTTTGAGAAAGACAGATGCACCCCTATGTTTATCGCAGCACTATTTACAATAGCCAAGAATTGGAAGCAACCTAAATGTCCATCGGTAGATGAATGGATAAAGAAGATGTGTTACATATACACAACGGAATACTACTCAGCCATAAGAAGAGGGCAAATCCTACCATTTGCAGCAACATGGATGGAGCTGGAGGGTATTATGCTCAGTGAAATAAGCCAAGTGGAGAAAGAGAAATACCAAATGATTTCACTCATCTGTGGAGTACAAGAACAAAGGAGAAACTGAAGGAACAAAACAGCAGCGGAATTACAGAACCCAAAAATGGACTAACAGGTACCAAAGGGAAAGGGACTTGGGAGGATGGGTGGGTAGGGAGGGATAAGGGGGGGAAGAAGAAAGGGGGTATTAAGATTAGCATGCATGGGGGGGAGGGAGAAAGTGGAGGGCTGTACAACACAGAGAAGACAAGTAGTGATTCTATAACATTTTGCTATGCTGATGGACAGTGACTGTAAAGTGGTTTATAGGGGGGACCTGGTATAGGGGAGAGCCTAGTAAACATAATATTCTTCATGTCAGTGTAGATTAAAGATAAAAAAGAAAAGAAAGAAAAGGGGGATTACTCCTTGATAGGATAAAACTAACTGTAAATCAACGATTAATGCATGCTTTAAATATCCTTAATTTTGATCACTTAAAAGGTGTCAGATGATCGGCTATGGTGGTACACTTTTCTGATAATATTCCTTTCTCTTAAAAAAAAAAAAAGCAGTTCCTCTGTGGTGACCTCCAATGTGTTCTACACAATGGTATAAAGGGCATATCAAAGTGTGGGCAAAGGGTCTGTTTGTGTTTATACAGATGATCAAAGCCTAATTTGGCTACCCGGAAAATGAACTAAGATACGATATGAAGAAGAACTTCCCATTAGCACTATCTGGAAGAGTCATACCAGAAGATGATCATCAAAAAACCTCAACAAAGATCCAGGTGATCCTGCAGTTGTAGCTGCATGCATCCCACCGGTTCCTGGACTTGCCATTGGAATGAAGATGGAGATATCTAAGCTGTCCTGTGCTTTCAGTAAAACAACAAATTTGATGGGATCTATACTGTTGGAACACAACCAAGAATTAGGAGAAGTGCAAGTTGTAGTGCTCCAAAATCTTACAAGTACAGACTATCTACTGTTAAAAGAACATATGGGATGTGAACAGTTCCCATATGGGAATGGGTTGTTTTAATTTGTCTGATTTCTCTCAGACTGTTCAAGTATAGTTGGACAATATCCATCATGTCACAGACAAATTTTCACAAATGCCTAGGGTGCCTAACTGGTTTTCTTGGCTTCACTGGAGATGGCTGGTAATTATAGATCTGCTTTGGTTATGTAAGTATATTCCTATTATGTTAATGTGTGTGCACAATTTAATTAGTAATTTAAAACCTATACATGCTTAAGTTACTCTACAAGAAGATATGTCAAAGAAATAATCAATCCTCCAATGTTTTCTTCCGTCTGCTACCTCTATAGCTTTTCTTCTTCTTTTCTAATTACAACCCTTAAATAGAATTCGTGCCTCATATCGAATTTACCGAGTATCATAATTCCTCCAAATGGTAAAGATACCTCAAGACAAATGCTGGGCATAGAAGCCACAGGGCATAAATCTGCAAAGAAGTAAAAAGCTAACCTTTTTCAAACTATATGGCTTCTCTCTCACTTGCCAACTTTACATCTCCCTGTATGGTCCCAGAAGATGACTGGTTAGCCAGAGATGGGTAAGATTCCTCAAGGGAGGAACAACCTAAGACAGGCACAGTTGCAGGGGGGCCATCAGGTGAGAAATTGGGGATCAACAGTGCTGAGGCTTAGAACCTCACCCCCCCTGTTTTGAGAGAAATCTTCTGCATCTGTGGTTGTTTTAATGCCCTTGTCTAGCTTGGATTAACACATACTCTACAGGTACACACCTGATCATCTACATTTGCTCTCTTACAACACTAAACTATGTTTTCTACCTTTATCTTGCATCTACCTACCACTTCAGCATTTTATTAAAAATAAAAATAATAATAATAATAAAGGGAGAAATGTGGGATCCACATATAAATCAAGTATAAAAATCAAACAAATATTCATATTTGACCTGATTGTTTATAGTTCATAATGCGTGATCAAAACCGAAAGTTTCTGTGAAGACTGCCCTTGTACTGTTCACCATGTAAGAACTTACTCACTATATAAGAATTTGTTTACCATGTAAGAACTTGTTTGTTATGCTTCAGAAGATTGGAGACTGAAGAGAACTAGGCTTGGGGTGGATTAATGATTGTGCATTGAGCATTGAGTCCCCTATACAGAATTTTATTGTTGTTAGTTAACAACCATTTGATCAATAAATATGAGAGATGCCCTCTCAAAAAAAAGAAAAAATGAATGAGATAAACTAGGAAAAAATGTAATTCTCTTGACTTTATACTACTGTTTCCTTTTACTCTACAACTCCAATTCTCTAATGGAAGATACAGGCAATTTCTATTAAGACGGCTCCATCACATACAGTTTAAAAGTTTCTTTCAGGTAGATATTCAGTCCTTTCAAGATTTGAAGTCCTCATCAGGTTTGCTGTTTGCCTTTACCACTTAAAGGCAGTCCACCTTCTCATGCCCAAGATTGTGTCTAGGTATCGGAAGAAGTATGTTTAGCCTCATAGCATTGGGCAACTGGACTGACATCTTGCTCCATCTTCCTCTGCCTAAGGACGTTCATCCAACATGTCTCTGTGGTATGGCATCAATTCTCAATTCCTTTTATTCTGGAGTACCTATGAATTCTTTAACTCATGGTCTGTTTATTCTCTTTGATAACCAGGGAGGTTATCTCTCTCCATCGGAGGAGGCACCTGCCTTCACTCTGACTGATATGACAGATCTCCTGAATTATGGCAGTGACTCACCTACAATCCATGACTTAGGAAATCTACCCAGAAGCCTCTATGTTAGGGTCACTTCCCCTTCCCTGATGGTTATCACTCTGACAGACTTGTCAGCCAGCACTCTCATCCATATCCTGTGTGCCTTTTGGAATTTCTGGACACCCTCCAGCCTAGCACAGTCTGGGGAGTTGGAGCTCAACGCCTTTATGGACACCTTCCTCCACCATTTCTAATCTACTTCCCTGTGTCTCTTTAGAAACCACACCATGCTGACCATCCATTTTATTTGAGGGATTTCTGTTTTCCAGGGAAATGACCCAACAAGTGAATAAATAAGTAAGCAGCTAGCTTCTTACCCTGAGATTTTGCCTCCCCAAAACTTCTAAGGCTTTCTTTGATGCCTTAGTTTGCAGAATACCTTCAGGAGTTCCAACCTTCTACTTGAAAAGAGAAAACAGTTAACTGGTATATATTTATATATCTTTTTAGCAACACTATCTCCCTTCCCGTATCTGTAATCAGAGTAGAGGCTTTCAGCTTCCTATGTAGTGGCTGAATGTTTTCCTATGCGGTACACTCTTTGGTTCCATGTTCTACAAACGATGCCACCTTCTCCTTTCTTGAGCAATAAGCCACATGGCTTTGGTTTTTACTACAGAAGGAGGTGCTGGGGAAGGAAAAGAACAAAACTAGATTTCTGACATAAAAGATATGCTGGGCATTATTCTGACACCATTTGTTCACATGAGAGTGCCTTTTACCATTTTAGCATGATAGTATCCTCCAGATATTTACTTAAACACCTAAGTAATCAGTAAGTAACTTAAAAGACAGTTACTCTTTATCATCTCCATTTATAGATATTAAAAGTGCACAGAGAGGTGAAAATATTTATGCTAGATTTTTTAAACTGGTGTGTCTAGCATTCCAACCCAGTTTTGTCTGAGTCTGGAGCCCTTGGTTCTTTGATTTCATGTATACTGAAGCCCCATGCCTTATCGTTCATTCTCTTCCCTCTATTTAGTCTTCATATAGCCTAATCTTCTGATTAAGAAAAGAGGGTGATGGAGAAGGAAGAGTAATCCTAATGCCAAGTCCCCCACTATCAACTCCTTTCTTCAGCCACATCTCCTAGAGATGGGCATGCAAATAATTCCAAGGCATTTGCTCAATACCTTGACATGCCTTTGTAGGGGGGAGGGAAGACATTTCCCTTCTTTCAAAGCCCTTTGGCTGGTCTAATGATTAAATTAACACGAGTTTACCAATAGAAAAAAATTTGTATGTATGGGATCTCAGAGAAATGAGATTCAAAGAAGTGACCAAAACAGGCCACTTTTAAATCTTTTAGACAAAGAGACAGTAAATTTGTGAAGAATTACAAGACAAAGAAGTTCAGGCTTGGGATAGCAAATTGATGAGGAAGTCATGGGATTTTTTTATATAAACTTCTTGGCCCTGAATTCCCTCTTTCTGGTGATAAGGATGTCTTATCAGTACAGGGAGGGTACATTTCACATTGGAGGTTTGTTTTCTGCTTTCATAGGGACAAAAGAGGGTCAGAATACCTTTTTGCACTGGCTGTTAATAAGTAAGTAACTTTAATTCAAAGTAATTGATATGCCAAAAGGGCATATTTTGGGGTGGCCTGCTCTGAACCCCATCACCTTTTTCCTGAATGATGGTTATACTTACTCATTATCATAAGAGTGTAACTCCTTCAGCTCTTAAGAAGACCTGTGTCTATTCCTTCCATGAAATGTCTGGGTAGTTGTTCAAAACTTTGGCTTGAGCAGGATTTGATTAAAGCCTCCATGTTAGAAATAGTAATTACTGACCACAGGTCAACACAGAAACAGTGTAAAAATCCTCACGACTCCTTTCTCTCTTCCTCTGCTAATTCACAGAAACAGAGAACAACAATAGGGAAAAAAAAAGATATGAATAAAAAATGAAAACAACAGAAGTAGGACATTAGTGAAGTCACCTATTTGGGAGTATTTCACTCAACATTCTGGCCAAGGAAGGGTTGATAATTACAGCTAATTTCAATGTCTATAGATATAATTTGTGGCCTACTGATCAATTTAGCAAATTTTTATATAGTCTCCTCAAGACACAATTACTATGTTATTCGCCAAAAAAGATCTTTTGTCTCCAAGTTTAAATAATATGTTTAACCAGATCTGTTACATATTTTCTTCTACTCATTGCATAGACCATAATCTCAATTTTCTTCTAAAAGTAATGCATGTTTATTAACCAGAGGCCATGCTTAGATGAGAGCAGAGATTATCTGGATGATGTAGTGTGGAAGAAACATAGTACCAGTATTTTCACATTTCTCTATGCTAAAAGCCTAAAGAGACAGTCAACTAAACATATTTTTTAAAGTTCTGTGTTTTTTCATTCGGCAAAGTAAGAAGTGGGCAATTTGATGATCTCACCTTAAAATGACATGTTTTAAAATTTTTGTTCTAGTGAAAGTAGAAAAAAAAATCTTACTTTCATTTTATGTAATTTGGACAACCCTAAATCAATAATTTGAACCTCTTAACTTACAACATCATAAGAAATGGCATTTAGCTGATTATTTCTCAAAATAGCACAAGTGGATCCACTTTGTCCAAAGCCCTCAACAGTTCTCTGCTGTTTCAGCCGAGGCATAGTTTGATTGCCACAACACAGGAAAGTGCTGACCTGAAAGAACTCCACCTCTTAATACTTACAATCTTTTTCCTATTTGGAGCCCATTTACTTTATCACTTTGGAATCCATTTCTTTACTGGAATACTAGAAATAATAATGTTTTACTTGGCTTTGAGTCTTTGGTTGACGATTGTATGTTCATACTGATTTTGCTAATGTTGTCTTCACTTGGTCATATTCTGATACTGTCTTGAAAAGTTCCTAGTTATGATTTGGGTTATATTTTGTGCCATTAGAGGATATTATTTCATATTATCCATTTTCCAGCTCCCAGTGTTTGATTTCTGGGCATAGTGTATATAATCATTCCTTAGGCTACGTGGAGTTACACAGGAAAGGGTGGATCATCCCTGCCCTTAAAGAGAAAACAATTAAATAATAGAGTCAAGATAAAAACATCCAAGTTTGCAGTGGCTAAAGAACAAAAGAAAAGACATTTATCTGTTTGAAGCAGGATATCAGGTTGGGGACTGTGAAACTAAAATGTAGGCCCCAAATCGCACTGAAGAACTGCTTACGGGTAGATGCCCCTGGGGCCACTGGAGCTAAACACTGTGGTGTGTGGCCAGAGCCCTTTGAAGGTGGGCTGTAGGTTCTTCCTGTGTGAATTTCAGCTGTTCCTTTGGAAACCAGATGTGGGCTTTCACCACCATCCTTGAAATGGTTCCCACATAGAAGTTTCAGGTTTATCTTTATTACCTTTTAAGTCAAGATTCACCACGGGTCCATCTGATTGGTAGAGCCCAGATCACGTGCCTGCTCTCTAGCCAAAAGAGGGCTCAGAATACCAATTTCTGACTTTCATAGCCAGAATTCACAGAGAGGAAATGGCCCCAATACTGGAAGCATGTTTAAAGATTTTTGACCATTTGAATGACTAATGGCCACTACACAACAAACACTAGCAAATGATGTACAGGTACCCCTTGCATTACAGTATCAAATGACATGCTGAACTCTGCGGGTTAGGTTGTCTGTTCTTTAGGGTTTCTAACAGCAGCACTAAGATTCTTCAAAATAGTAATATTACCTGAGCACTTACTATGTTATAAATGTTTTTTCATGCTTTAGCTCAATTTTTATAACAAGCCTAAGAAATAATACTATTACAGCCCTTCTGGTAGGCTGAATAATAACCTCCCAAGGACATCCACACCTTAATCACCTAAACCTATGAATATGTTAAGGGACATTATTAATGTGATTAAGTTATGGATCTTAAAATGGGGGAATTATCCTGGATTATCCCAATGGACCCAAATGTAATCATAAGAGTCCTTACAAGAGAGAAGCTCAAAGTCAAAAAAGGAGGTATGACAATAGAAGCAGAGGTTGGAATGTTGAGCTTTGAAGGAGGAAGGGGCCACCAGTGAAAGAATGCTGGTGGCTTTGAGAAGCTGGAAAAGCCAAGGAAACGGATTCTTCACTAGGAACTCCTGAAGGAATGCAGCTCTGTCCACACCTTGATTTTTTTTTTACTCTGAGACCCATTTTAGACTTCTAGCTGCCAGAACTGTTAAGATAATAAATCGGTGTGGTCTTAAGCCACCAAGTTTATGGTAATTTGTGATAACATCAGTACAAAACTAATACAACCCCATTGCACAGATAAGGAAGCCAAGGCTTAGAAAATGTACTTCATCCATTTTCACAGCCACTCAGTAGCAGAGTCAGGATTTAGAGTCATGTTTACCTAACTCCAGAGTCTGCTCACTTACCTTTTTGGCCCCTGCCCTCGATTATGCTATAGGCTTTTGTTCTGGTTAGAAGTGATTCCTGGGGGCAGGAGGTGAGAGTAGCTCATGGAATTTTGAGGACAGAACATTAAAGAATGGGTCAGATTTCAAGAGAAAAATAGGGACTAAAAGAGTTCCCCACGTGAACTTTCAGAAGTTATGGAGGCAGAATTCATGGCGATAGCATTTTACACAGGCAGATAAAATCCCAGAAAACTGCCTAGTGGCTGTATATGTTAGAATACACCAGAGCAGTAACCCACAGGGAGAAGGAGCCAGCTTTCCCCCATTACACTGCCACAGGCAGCTGCGTCCACTAGTGTAACACCTTGGCCGTTCTGTGCATATACTCCCTTGCCTTAGCAGTGGAGGTGCAGCTCATTTTACTAGCAAGTTTGGGGGAGGAAATGAGGATCATTTCTCATGCCCTTCTTTTCCATCTTTTGGGATGCCACCCACTTGCAAACCATGTTCCTCTCTGCTCATCCATGCCCTAAGTTTTATAGGGGCCAGCTTTGGCACGGGAGGTCTCTATTGCTTATGCTGCCTGAGACAGGGGCAAGTCCTCCTTAATCTGAGATTCAGTATTAATGAACCCACTTCAGTCTCACATGTAAAGGAATGTTCTTCACCATAACCTTTACTGTTAACAAAAGTGAGAGAATTTTTCTCCAGTGCTTTTTCTTCCTTTCACTTCTCAGAACTAAGTAGGGGAAGATAGTTCTATGTGTTGAACCATCTAAAAATTCAGCTTAAACAACTTGCAAGTCAATTTAGCATATCCACTTAGGCAGTGTTTTCTCTGTGAATTGTCTTTTTGAAGATCTTCTAGTGGCCATTCCATATTTTCTTCAAACTGATAGTTTAAAACCCCTCCTACTTGCGGACGCAATTGCCTCAATTCACCACTTCTCAGCAAACAGCTGAATGGCTTTTGGAGCATTGGAACCTCAAAGAAAAGCAGCAATTGACTGTCACTTTACAACCAGTTCCATCTGGATATCAATTTTGAAAGCTTCATTTTGCTCTCAGAAGGTAAAGGTACATGTTGGCCTAATCAGAAACAATCATATCCTTCCTGGAGTTAAGTATTTAAGACAAAGCCCATGCCTTGCTAAATATCTCAAAGTTGTAAGAGTGGGGTTATCTGAGAATATTAAAAGTAGTAAAATTTCATTGATTTTGTTGAGTCGTACATGCAATATGCCATATTACTAGGAGTAATCTCTTTACTAAACAGAGGCTTACTAAAACTTCCAGGATTCTGAATCGAGGAATCAACTGTGTCCCATTCAAAGTGTCTCTATCATTGCCAGACAGTCAGCTACCCTCCGCACATGTCTATCCTTCACCTTAGCTCATTGATGGTTGCTGTAGAACAGGGCAGAATAAATTCCCTGACCTCCATTTGACCTGTCACTGACCATTTGAAATGGGTAACATATGACAACATACGTCTTTATTTGTAGCTGGCTATTCCTGTGAATATACTGACCTGATCCTTCATTTACATCCTCATTTTAGTTTTATTTTGTGTTTATACAAAATAGCTCATGTCTAAATGCTTAGACACTTGCATATACACACACCTGCGGGTATGCTACATCATACCTATGTGTCCAAAGAATTGTCTTTTAAATGATTTGTTCATACTGACAGCATTCCCCTGGTACCACTCTTCACTACTCTTAATATAATGTGGTAATCTTTATATTTCTATTTAACATTAAATTTAATGTAAGACAAACAGAAGAGTCAGACAGGCTATCTGAGAGAAACCAGGTCTTCTTTATAGAAATTTGACTCTAGCTCCTTGCAGTAAACGTGATATGGAGAAACGATGGCTTTCCTGCAGCAAATCATTTCATGTTTCCCAAGGACAAAGCTGGTCCTGAATTCCTTTAAGGCCCAAATTCTCCCACAAAGAGCAGTCATACTGAAGCATCCCATGTGTCAGGAACCCAGGCACATTTTTTTAAAGTGAAGTGTTCCATATGTAAAAGCTGCGGATCATCCTTTTTTAACCGCACACATGCGCAAAAGAGAGTTCTCCACTGACCATGTACGGTGATGGATGTGTTAATTATCTCGATTGTGGTAAACAGTCTACAATGTGTATGTACATGTGTGTATCTCATACCAGCATGTTTTACACTTTCAGTATATATACACTTATATTTGTCAGTTATTCCTCAATAAAGTTTAAAAAATACTAAAATAAAAAAATAAGTATAGCCAATTCAGTACCAGTTATTTATTTTGGAAGAAAAATGATATAAAGTTGGAACTGAAAGAAATCGAATTGAAAGAAAAGATGGAAGCTGCCACAGAAAATCATTGCCAATTATATATTTTCTGTGTGGCACAGGGTTTGGCCATTCCCCTGCTGTTTGTAGTGAACAGATACAAATTATTATCTCCAGTTTTATGTGAGTTGTGTTTAGGCTTTACATTTTTTTGTCCGCCAAGGAAAACACCTGGTGTAGAATTGGTTACTTTAAAATTATAATTTCAAAACTGATGCTTTGATCAGTTAGTTCAAACCAAAGGTTTTTAAGACTAGAAATATTTTATTTCATTTTTAACTATTTCAACTTGTTTTCGTTTATAAACATCCAGTCTCCATAAAATGTGTGTAGACTGCTGTTAATTTACAACAGTGGTTCTCAGTCCTAGATACATACTAAATTTACTTCTGTGGTTTAAAAAGTGCTGTTTTGTCCTCAAAACTCCAGAGGAGTTAAATCAGAATCTCTTTTGTGGGAATATAGGCACATTTGGGGGGATATCCTCAGGCAATTTTAATGTTGAACAGAGTTGAAATCACTGGTATAGTAATACTATTATTATTATTATTATAGCTTTGCTGTTTGTATACCACTCATGCATTTGACCATCTTTATCAAGTAGAGTTAAAGAACTGAACCTGATCATTAGCAAGTCATTTAGAAACTTTTAGAAATGATCCTCAGTGACTTGGAGGATGAAAAGCCTAAATGACAGCTACCATTCTATAAATTATCATCAATTATACTGCTTTTTTAAATGAAGTGTTCATTTGTAGTGAATTCTAATGTTTTTGGTATATTCCTAAAGTATTAGGATTTTTCCCTCTTAAAATTTGGTTTTTGACTATGAACTTTCATTGAAGTCAGCCCCAAAGTCAGATATATCATCAGATCTGTTTGTCTATCAACTTACTAATTATGCTGTTTAAGTCTTCTGTATCCTCATTGATGTTTTTATCTGCTTGATTTATCAATTGCTAAAGGTGGTATATTAAAATCACCTTTTATGATAGTGGATTTGTCAATTTTTGTTGTATACATGTTGAGGCTATGTCATAATGTAAATGTAAATTTATAACTATATTATCATTCTGGTAAGCTGGACCTTTTAACATTATTTAGTTTAGGGGGGTCGATTTTCCTATACACTTCAAGGTTCTTCTAGCTGATCTAAGGATTAAATTAACATGAGAAAGATTAATGGGAGAAAATAAAATTTAATTTCATATCTATGGGGAATCCACATAGTCAAGAGTTTCCAAAGACAGGAAAAAATGAGGTATATGTGTCCTCCTGAACTAAGGAGAAGGTGATAGAGGTCTGTCACAGTAGTGACTCTATTTATTTTAGCAATGCTTCTGTGCAGGACTTCAAAGGCAAGAAGGGCAATTCACAGGAAGATAAAAGAATAAATGCTTGATAAAGAAACGTTTGCTGGACCACACAGAAACAATGGAACATAGAAAGGAATATGCCCAAACAGGCCTTGCTAGATTCCTCCTTGTCTACCACATCTAGTTCATATTGAAATGTAGTTATCTGTGGTGATGGTTCTCTTCCTGAAGCAGGTCTCTATCTAAGCAGTAGATAGGCAGTTAGGGGGAAGGTTTTTTCCCTCAGTCTCTGGGCCTTGATTGTTTTCAGCTCAAAATAATCTGTATCCCAGAGCGGCACATTTTGGGGCAGCCTGCCTTGACCCCTACAGTAGTGACTCTATTTATTTTAGCAATGCTTCTGTGCCGAAAGTCTATTTTGAATAATACTAGTACAGCTATGTCAGCTTTCTTTTGGCTATGATTTGCTTGGCATGTTTTCCACCCTTTGACTTTCAACCTTTCTAAGACTTCATGGTTTATGTTTATCTCATTTAAATAATTTATTCAAGGAATAATTTTCTCCTCCAATCTGACAATAATTGTATTATAACTGAGTAGCTTAGTCTATTTACATTTGTTGTGATTGTTATTTTTTATTTCACCTTTGTATGAGTTTCTTAATTTGTCTCATATTTTATGCCATTTCCTCTTCCCCCCAGTTTTCTTGCTTCCTTGGATTAAGTTTGTTTTTCCTTTTCTTCATTCTACTTCTCTGGACATTTCCCAATTTCACAGTCTCATTATCCCCCTACCCAGGGATCCCAGATCTACTCTGTTCCTTTATGTTATACATTTTACATAGGAAGCATGCAGTTGGCCAACAGAGGCTGGCTAATTCCAGAGTTCGGATAGCCACCCCAGCCTGCTGTGATCCTCACAGCCATTCACAGCTGGCTCACCATGGGCAGGAACTCAGTACAAGCCTGTCACAGCAAAGAGTGAGAATTGTTGTAGCTGAATCATATTAACAGCTGCTCTCTAGGCTAAGATCCATGAATTTTTGGCACTGAGGCCAACAATTCAAAGGATGGGGCCTTCTCTCAGACTCAAAAAAGCTCTTGCAACTGTCTCATAAATTTCATTTGTATTTAAGCTAGCTAGTGTCAATGTATATTACTTAAAGATAACAGAAACTTAGCACCATATACTATACATACTTTCTGATTTTAATTCACTGGCACAATCTTTATGAAAGAATCAGCAATTGCATTCCCAAGTTGAAGGTACTTGAGATCAAAACTATTGGTTACTGATATCCTCTGTCATGGGGGAGTAACTAAGTATAAAGGATTCTTTTAAGCATAGTTGGAGAAACCAGAAGAGAGAATGAGACTTCACCGCTTTGATTTTCTGAGTTGATTGATATTTTTCATTTGTCCTCTGATCTCTATCAATAAGCGCTGTGATAATTAAATTTGTTTTCTGTTAGAGACAGTTGACATATTCTGGGGAAGATGAGATAAGAGTCAAATACAATTCTATGTTTGTTACATAATTTATCTCTTTTAATCCTAAAAATATCTGTTCTGGAGCCATTATCCTTAGTTCACAGATGAGGACATTGTGGCTCAGTGGCATTAAGCAGTTTACCCAGTCATCCTGTTATTAATCCTGGCTAATTCAGAATTCAGATTCTGATACTAAAGCTTTCTCCATGATGCCAGGATACCTCACCATCATGGAACTGAAAATAATTGCTTCTTGGTGGCAAAACAAGAGATTAATAACATTTCATTCTGTATTCCATTCCTTATCAAAAATCCTTTAAACCAAAGAAAGAGTTTCTAATCCCTTTCCTGAATGGCACTGGGTTGGAATGCCCTCCATATTTTGGTCCCTAGTAAGATTTCAATCTTCTGTAGCTACACATTAGGGTGCCCTGGGTACTCCCCAGTCTGTTGTCATGTGAGAGACCTTCCTCTAGAGTAATTTTCTGGATTCTCTTTACGATCTTTCACTTTCTTCTTTAAAAGGAGAAGTGACATAGCTGTTTGGGAAGTTGGAAGAAAAAACTGTGCCAAGAAAGCGTGGCTCCTCCATGGAGTCAGGCTGCCCAGGGATCCCAGATCTGCTCTGTTTCTTTATGTCATACATTTTACATGGGAAGCATGCAGTTGGCCAACAGAGGCTGGCTAATTGCAGAGTTCAGTAGTGGAAATCCCCCTTTGCTGTACAACTATGGCATGAAGTTCAAACTCTCTTTTAGTAACAAATCTGACTGCTGCTTGCCATCTACTGAACTTTGTCTATATTCCAGTACTTCCAAACACACATGGGAGGTAGCTGTGTCTTGTTCATAAGGTTCCTCAAACACCAAAACTAGATTTGTTCTTAATTCCTCTTGCTGAGGGAATATTTTCCCCACATCTCCCATGTTTTGTCCTGAAGCTCTAACTTCTCTCAAGTTGGTGCCTGGTACAGAATTGATAATAGATATGACTATTTTTATTTTCCAAACATGTATAAGAATTAGGTAATACTGGTAAGTCCACTTATTGAGTGATGAAGTAGACTTAAAGAACTTACATAGCTTGCATCAGTAACATAGTACATTCTAAAGCCAGTTCTTGGACTTTGTTCCACTTGTTTCCAATGCACATGATTTAGAGCACTATTATTCTGTGTATGTGTGTGTAAATGCTTGTACATGTAGAGATGTCAGTATACACACACACACATATATATACACTTATAAACATATATACTTATATATAAATATGCATATATATGAATATACATATATATATGTATATATTTGTAAGCAAGGAAAAGGTTTTTCTCCACTTGCTTTGAGTCCCTAGGTCCCTCCCTGGCTGAGTCTAAAAAATAAACTGACATGGACAGATTAACAGGAAAAAAGGATACAAATGTTACTGAACTTTTACATGTAAATGGGAGCTTTCACAGGAGAATGAAGACCTGAAGAATGATCAGAGCAGGAAATTTTTATGCATTTTAGACAATACTTTGTGAAGACTTGACAAAATGAGAGGTTTGGGCTAGGAAATGTCTAACTAGGGCTAGGTAGTCCTTATCTCCCTGGAAGATAAGATTAAGTCAACATAGCTTCCTCAGGTGGAATAAGATTCCTCTAATGCCATGTCTGGGCTGATAAGTCTGTTTCCAGTAAAAAGATAATTTATTTCCTGTTTTTAGGCAGAAAAGGGGAAACATTTTCTGTGTTTACTGCTTCTTAATTCCCTTCAGCCCCCAATAATTTTTATGGCATATTTTGTGGTGACATTCTGATTTCCTTCATTTTTAAGTATTTTCTCCCATGTAAAACTTCTCTTTACACCCAAATAACTATGTGGCAGACTTTTTCTAGCATTGGGAGGGTGGTTAATGAAGTGTTCCTTTGCTATCATAACTCTCTTCTAATTTTGTTCTAAAATTCATTTTTTATTCAAGTTATTTAAACCACTTACTTAATCTGGGCTAAAAACTTCCTGGAGAGATTATGCATATCTTCAAGATTTGGGACAGAAAATAAACAACTCAAATATTTTTTATAGCCAAAGAAAAATTCAAGGTCTTTGTGATAACAGTTAAAATATATTAACTATTTTTAGTATTCTTAAACTAGCTATATATATTTCTTAAATGCACTAGACCTTGTACTCCATGAAGACAGGGAGTAACCTAATTCAAAAGTTAACTTACTGCTAATTCTCATTGCTAGGAAATTCCCGATACCATTGGATAGAACTAAATAAATATTCATTAAATGAATGTTCCCAAAGAAAATGGAATTACTGGGCAATGACTTAGGATAATGTTTTTAGTAGTGACTTGGAATTATTATTATTACTATTATTATTATTATTATTATTATTATTATTATAATCATAGTTTTTAACCATGAAGAGTCATGTTTTATGTGAATGAGATACAGGAGAGTTTCTTCCTATGCTCAATAGGGCCAGATTGCAATTTTTTTCCTTTTTTTTTGTTGAGATATAATTAACAGATATTATATTAGTTTCAAGTGTACAGCATAACGATCTGGTCTTTGTATATGTTGTGAAGCGATCACCACAGGAAGTCTATTTAACATCCATCACAATAGGTAGTTACAATTTTTTTCTTGTGATGTGAAAACTTTAAAGGTCTACTCTCTTGGCAAAGCTAAAATACACAATGCAGTATTATTATTTTTCTCTAGTAACTGGGAAATGTGTGACTATTTGTTTTGTTTCTCCCTTTGTAGGCTGTTAGATATCAATTCTTGATGTTCTTAGGGCACCTTCCTGGCAAGGTCGACAATTTTCTTTGCTGCCTTAAGATCTCTTCTCACAGGAGCCTTAAGTCAGGAACTGTGCTCTTTTTTCCCCCATTTATTCCCAGCACCAAGCCGAGTACCTGGGTGATAGTAGGCAATTCATAAACATAGTTGAATTAATTAACAACAAGTGTATCCTTAGAGAATAAAGACTACTAGCATCAGTCTTCCTTTCATGTAAGGGAATCATTTTACATTTTCTCTTTTTATCCCTTTTTCAAAAATATATTTTTTTAATCGGTAGATTCTGTACATCTGAAAGAAGTGTGTGAGGGGGACATCTTTTTCCCTATATGTCTACAAAAAATGAAGCTATTTTGAAACATATCTTAATATTATTAGAATGAAAAAGGAGTTAGATTTACAATGATTTTTCTCTTTAGAATTGGCAAAGATGAAATTACTTAGTCCTTTTTTTAATCAAATGCATTTTATGGAAAGAAAAATAACTAGACATGCAACCAATGAGTAGAAATTGCCTTCTCAACCAATAAAAGGGCTTACTTCTTTACTGACAAGTGTTTCAGTGTGGTACAATCTTAATTCCAAAAATGAAAATCTGTGCATAAAATTATACTGATGAATTAATTAATTTAAAAATAACATCCTATTGTTCAACACTTTTAAAATGTAGCATAATGATACCTAAACCAGTTATACTGCAGTATCTCCCTCTGCATAGGCTTTTTCAAGAAAAATTATACTTGAGAGATCATATACCTATACAATGATCAAGATAACACTATAATAATTATGCCTCAATGAAAAAGAAACTCAGTTATTTGAAAAAGTTATTTGAATCAAAAGGTAAAAAGCTTTTTCTGAAAAATTATAAAATTTAAATTTCTATGTAAAATATACAACTGAAATTAAACTCAAAGTTTTTTTTTTAATTTTAGTATCTTTAATATACAATTACATCAGCAACATTGTGGTTACTAGATTCCCCCCATTATCAAGTCTACATCACATACCCCATTACACTCTATCAGTATAGTAAGATGCTATAGAATCACTACTTTTCTTCTCTGTGCTATACTGCCTTCCCCTTGACCTCCACTACCTATGTGTGCTAATCATAATGCCCCTTATTCCCCTTCTTCCTCCCTTCCCACCCACCCACCCCAGTCCCTTTCCCTTTGACAACTGTTAGTCCATTCTTAGGTTCTGTGATTCTGCTGCTGTTTTGTTCCTTCAGTTTTTTCTTTGTTCTTACACTCCACAGATGAGTGAAATCATTTGGTACTTGTTTTTCTCCACCTGGCTTATTTCACTGAGCATAATACCCTCTAGCTCCATCCATGTTGTTGCAAATGGTAGGATTTGTTTTCTTCTTATGGTTGAATAATACTCCATTGTGTATATGTACCACATCTTCTTTATCCATTCATTTACTGATGGACACTTAAGTTGCTTCCATTTCTCTGCTATTGTAAATAGTGCTGCAATAAACATAGGGGCACATATCTCTTTTTGAGACTGGGAGACTGCATTCTTAAATTCCTAGGAGTGGAATTCCTGGGTCAAATGGTATTTCTATTTTAAGTTTTTTAAGGAACCTCCATACTGCTTTCCACAGTAGTTGAACTAGTTTACATTCCCACCAGCAGTATAGGAGGCTTCCCCTTTCTCTGCATCCTTGCTAGCATTTGTTGTTCCTATTCTTTTCTATGTTAGCCATCCTAACTGGTGGGAGGTGATATCTCATTGTGGTTTTAATTTGCATTTCCCTGATAATGAGCGATGTGGAGCATCTTTTCATGTGCCTGTTGGCCATCTGAATTTCTTCTTTGGAGAATTGTCTGTTCATATCCTCTGCCCATTTTTTAAT
This sequence comes from Manis javanica, assembly GCF_040802235.1. Lineage (NCBI taxonomy): Eukaryota > Metazoa > Chordata > Mammalia > Pholidota > Manidae > Manis > Manis javanica. Next base: position 144,324,044 of record NC_133160.1, read on the forward strand.
TGGGTTATTTGCTTTTTGGGTGTTGATGTATGAGTTCTTTATATATTTTGGATGTTAACGCCTTGTCATATATGTCATTTACAAATATATTATCCCATACTGTAGGATGCCTTTTTGTTCTGCTGATAGTGTCCTTTGCTGTACAGAAGCTTTTTAGCATGATGTAGTCCCATTTGTCCATTATTTATTTTGTTTCCCTTGCCCAAGTAGATGCGTTCAGGAAAAAGTTACTCTTGTTTATGTTCCAGAGATTTTTGCCTATGTTTTCTTCTAAGAGTTTTATGGTTTCATGACTTACATTCAGGTCTTTGATCCATTTTGAGCTTACTTTTATGTATGGGGTTAGACAATAATCCAGTTTCATTCTCTTGCATATAGCTGTCAAGTTTTGCTGACACCAGCTGTTGGAAAGGCTGTCATTTCCCCTTTTTCCCATACTAATTGACCATATATGCTTGGGTTTATATCTGAGCTCTCTAGTCTGTTCCATTAGTCTATGGTCTGTTCTTGTGCCAGTACCAAATTGTCTTGATTACTGTGGCTTTGTAGTAGAGCTTGAAGTCAGGGAGCATAATCCCTGCTGCTTTATTCTTCCTTCTCAGGCTTACTTTGGCTATTCGGGGTCTTTTGTGGTTCCATATGAATTTTAGAACTATTTGTTCTAGTTCATTGAAGAATGTTGTTGGTATTTTGATAGGGATTGCATTGAATCTGTAGATTGCTTTAGGCAGGATGGTCATTTTGACAATATTAATTCTTCCTACCCATGAACATGGATGTGTTTCCATTTATTGGTATCTTCTTTAATTTCTCTCATGAATGTCTTATAGTTTTCAGAGTATAGGTCTTTCACTTCTTTGGTTAGGTTTATTTCTAGATATTTTATTCTTTTTGATGCAATTGTGAATGGAATTGTTCTCCTGATTTCTCTTTCTCCTAGTTCATCATTAGTGTATAGGAATGCAACAAATTTCTGTGTATTAATTTTATAACCCACAACTTTGCTGAATTCAGATATTAGATCTAGTAGTTTTGGAGTGGATTCTATATGGTTTTTTATGTATAATATCATGTCATCTGCAAATAGGGACAGTTAACTTCTTCCTTGCCAATCTGGATGCCTTTTATTTCTTTGTGTTGTCTGATTGCCGTGGCTAGGACCTCCAGTACTATGTTGAATAAAAGTGGGGAGAGTGGGCATCATTGTCTTGCTCCCAATCTTAAAGGAAAAGGGAAAAGCTTTCAGCTTCTTGCTGTTAAGTATAATGTTAGCTGTGGGTTTGTCATATATGGCCTTTATTATGTTGAGGTATTTGCCCTCTATGCCCATTTTGTTGAGTGTTTTTATCATGAATGAATGTTGAATTTTATCGACTAAACTCAAAGTTTTTAAAATCAATTTTGTTGTTGATATTTTATGTTTAGAGGGAATTGCTAATTTAAAAATTTGAAATGTCTTCATAATAAATTTTAAAAGCTGCGATCTTGTTCCTTATTTATTTGTTCACATTTCACCAATGTCACTCTGCCTGCTTTTCCAGAAGGCAAGTGTTTTTATTATTTGTTTACTAGAGTATGCTTTCTAACTTGGACAAGTTTGGAAGTAGCAATTCCAAAATTAACAATTAATGATTCATGAAGAAAACATACTGTCATGTAACTACATGATGTACCCTGAGTTATGCATAGGAACTATTGAATAAGTTAAATAACATATACAATCCACATTAGTTGTTTCTTTAGTTCCAGATAAAAGCCACTTCGTTGAGCTTGCTAAAACACAATCCCCAAAACAGAATTTATTCACATCATACTGGAGGAATCCCACTGAAGCCAAGGAAAAATTATAGTACATTGCTTTTGTGATGGGAACTCCTGGGACTTCATCAGCAGAATTTTCTGAACTTCCTTCTACAACTTCTGTTGACATGACAGAACTCTCTCAGCCTTTCCTTCTTCTCAGATGAAATTCTTGAGCATGCACACATATGCATGCATGCATATGACAGAGAGAGATGGAGATTTGAATGATCTGAATTATCCAGATATCCACATCTCAACTTGTCAACTATTGTCCTGGGCAGAATCACAGAATGAAAACAGTGGCCTGGTAATAACAGTTCACATTTGTTGGCCACTTACTGGTACCATACATTGTTCTAAGCACTTTCTTTCTTTCTTTTTTTTTTTTTGAGAGGGCATCTCTCATATTTATTGATCAAATGGTTATTAACAACAATAAAATTCTGTAGAGGGGATTCAATGCACAGTCATTAATCAACCCCAAGCCTAATTCTCGTCAGTCTCCAATCTTCTGAAGCATAACAAACAAGTTCTTACATGGTGAACAAATTCTTACATAGTGAATAAGTTCTTACATGGTGAACAGTACAAGGGCAGTCATCACAGAAACTTTCGGTTTTGATCACGCATTATGAACTATAAACAATCAGGTCAAATATGAATATTTGTTTCATTTTTATACTTGATTTATATGTGGATCCCACATTTCTACCATATTATTATTATTATTATTATTATTATTATTATTATTATCATTAATAAAATGCTGAAGTGGTAGGTAGATGCAAGATTAAGGTAGAAAACATAGTTTAGTGCTGTAAGAGGGCAAATGTAAATGATCAGGTGTGTGCCTATAGACTAAGTATTAATCCAAGCTAGACAAGGGCAATAAAACATCCACGGATGCAGAAGATTTCTCTCAAAACAGGGGGGGTGAGGTTCTAAGCCTCACCTCTGTTGATCCCCAATTTCTCACCTGCTGGCCTCCCTGCGACTATGCCTGTCTTAGGTTGTTCCTCCCTTGAGGAATCTTACCCATCTCTGGCTAACCAGTCATCTTCCGGGGCCATACAGGGAAATGTAAAGTTGGTAAGTGAGAGAGAAGCCATATTGTTTGAAAAGGTTAGCTTTTTACTTCTTTGCAGATTTATGCCCTGTGGCTTCTATGCCCAGCATTTGTCTTGAGGTATCTTTACCACTTGGAAGAATTATGATACTCGGTAATTTCAATATGAGGCATGAATTCTACTTAAGGGTTGTAATTAGGAAGGAAGAAGAAAAGCTATAGAAGTAGCAGATGGAAAAAAACATGGGAAGATTGATTATTTCTTTGACATATCTTCTTGTAGAGTACCTTAAGCATGTATAGGTTTTAAACTACTAATTAAATTGCACACACACATTAGCATAATAGGAATACAGCTACATAACCAAAGCAGACCTACAATTACCAGCCATCTCCAGTGAAACCAAGAAAACCAGTTAGGCACCCTAGGCATTTGTGAAAACTTCTCAATGATATGATGGATATTGTCTAACTGAATTTGAATAGTTTGAGAAAAATCAGACAAATTAAAACAACACATTCCTGGGAACTGTTCACATTCCATATGTTCTTTTAACAGTGGATAGTCTGTAGTCACAAGATTTTGGAGCGCTGCAACTTGCACTTCTCCTAATTCTTGGTTGAGTTCCAACAGTATAGATCCAGTCAAATTTGTTGTTTTACTGTATGCACAGGCCAGCTTAGATATCTCCTTCTTCATTCCAATGGCAAGTCCAGGAACCGGGGGGATGAATGCAGCTACAACTGCAACAGCGCCAGGATCTTTGTTGAAGCTTTTTGATGATCATCTTCTGGAATGACTATTTCAGAGAATGTTGATGTTGGAAGTTCTTCTTCATATCATATCTTAATTCATTTTCTGGGTAGCCAAATTAGGCTTTGATCCTCTGTATAAGCACAAACAAACCCTTTGCCCACACATTGATATGCCCTTTATACCATTGTGAATAACTTATTGGAGATCACCACACAGGAACTGCTTTTTTTTTTAAGAGAAAGGAATATTATCAGAAAAATGCATTTCCATAGCTGATCATCTGACACCCTTTAAAAGATCAAAATGAAGGATATTTAAAGCATGCATTAATCATTGATTTACAGTTAGTTTTATCCTATCAGGGAGTAATCCCCTTTTTCTTTTCTTTTTTCTTTTATTTATTTATTTTCTGATACAATTAATCTACAATTACATGAAGAATATTATGTTTACTAGGCTCTCCCCTATACCAGGTCCCGCACACAAACCCCTTTACAGTCACTGTCCATCAGCATAGCAAAATGTTATAGAATCACTACTTGTCTTCTCTGTGTTGTACAGCCATGCCCTTTTTCACACCCCACCCCATTGTGCATGCTAATCATACCCCCTTTCTTCTTCCCCTCCTTATCCCTCCCTACCCACCCATCCTCCCCAGTACTTTTCCCTTTGGTACCTGTTAGTCCATTCTTGGGTTCTGTGATTCTGCTGCTGTTTTGTTCCTTCAGTTTTTCCTTTGTTCTTATACTTCACAGATGAGTGAAATCATTTGGTATTTCTCTTCTCCCCTTGGCTTATTTCACTGAGCATAATACCCTCTAGCTCCATCCATGTTGTTGCAAATGGTAGGATTTGTTTTCTTCTTATGGCTGAGTAATATTCCATTGTGTATATGTGCCACATCTTCTTTATCCATTCATCTACTGATGGACACTTAGGTTGCTTCCAATTCTTGGCTATTATAAATAGTGCTGTGATAAACATAGGGGTGCATCTGTCTTTTTCAAACTTGAGTGCTGCATTCTTATGGTAAATTCCTAGGAGTGGAATACCTGGGTCAAATGGTAAGTATATTTTGAGCATTTTGAGGAACCTCCATACTGCTTTCCACAATGGATGAACTAATTTACATTCCCACCAGCAATGCAGGAGGGTTCCCCTTTCTCCACAACCTCACCAACATTTGTTGTTGTTTGTCTTTTGGATGGTAGCCATCCTTACTGGTGTGAGGTGATACCTCATTGTAGTTTTAATTTGCATTTCTCGGATAATGAGCGATGTGGAGCATCTTTTCATGTGTCTGTTGGCCATCTGTATTTCTTTTTTGGAGAACTGTCTGTTCAGTTCCTCTGCCCATTTTTTAATTGGATTATTTGTTTTTTGTTTGTTGAGGTGGGTGAGCTCTTTATATATTTTGGACCTCAAGCCTTTATCAGATCTCTCATTTACAAATATATTCTCCCATACTGTAGGGTTCCTTTTTGTTCTATTGATGGTGTCTTTTGCTATACAGAAGCTTTTCAGCTTTATATAGTCCCACTTGTTCATTTTTGCTGTTGTTTTCCTTGCCCAGGGAGATATGTTCAAGAAGAGGTCACTCATGTTTATGTCTAAGAGGTTTTTGCCTATGTTTTTTTCTAAGAGTTTTATGGTTTCATGACTTACATTCAGGTCTTTGATCTATTTTGAATTTACTTTTGTGTATGGGGTTAGACAATGGTCCAGTTTCATTCTCCTACATGTAGCTGTCCAGTTTTGCCAGCACCATCTGTTGAAGAGACTGTCATTTTGCCATTGTATGTCCGTGGCTCCTTTATCAAATATTAATTGACTATATATGTTTGGGTTAATGTCTGGAGTCTCTAATCTGTTCCACTGGTCTGTGGCTCTGTTCTTGTGCCAGTACCAAATTGTCTTGATTACTATGGCTTTTTGGTAGAGCTTGAAATTGGGGAGTGAGATCCCCCCTACTTTATTCTTCTTTCTCAGGATTGCTTTGGCTATTCAGGGTCTTTGGTGTTTCCATATGAATTTTTGAACTATTTGTTCCAGTTCATTGAAGAATGTTGCTGGTAATTTGATAGGGATTGCATCAAATCTGTATATTGCTTTGGGCAGGATGGCCATTCTGATGATATTAATTCTTCCTAGCCACGAGCATGGGATGAGTTTCCATCTGTTAGTGTCCCCTTTAATTTCTCTTAAGAGTGACTTGTAGTTTTCAGGGTATAGGTCTTTCACTTTGGTTAGGTTTATTCCTAGGTATTTTATTCTTTTTGATGCAATTGTGAATGGAGTTGTTTTCCTGATTTCTCTTTCTATTGGGTCATTGTTAGTGTATAGGAAAGGCACAGATTTCTAAGTGTTAATTTTGTATCCTGCAACTTTGCTATATTCCGATATCAGTTCTAGTAGTTTTGGAGTGGAGTCTTAATGGTTTTTTATGTACAATATCATGTCGTCTGCAAATAGTGACAGTTTAACTTCTTCTTTACCAATCTGGATTCCTTGTATTTCTTTGTTTTGTCTGATTGCCCTGGCTAGGACCTCCAGTACTATGTTAAATAACAGTGGGGAGAGTGGGCATCCCTTTCTTGTTCCCGATCTCAGAAGAAAAGCTTTCAGCTTCTCTCTGTTCAGTATAATGTTGGCTGTGGGTTTATCATATATGGCCTTTATTATGTTGAGGTATGTGCCCTCCATACCCATTTTGTTGACACTTTTTATCATGAATGGATGTTGAATTTTGTCAAATGCTTTTTCAGCATCTATGGAGACGATCATGTGGTTTTTGTCTTTCTTTTTGTTGATGTGGTGGATGATGTTGATGGATTTTCGAATGTTGTACCATCTTTGCATCCCTGGGATGAATCCCACTTGGTCATGGTGTATGATCCTTTTGATATATTTTTGAAGTCGGTTTGCTAAAATTTTATTGAGTATTTTTGCATCTACATTCATCAGGGATATTGGTCTGTAATTTTCTTTTTTGGTGGGGTCTTTGCCTGGTTTTGGTATTAGGGTGATGTTGGCTTCATAGAATGAGTTTGGGAGTATTCCCTCCTCTTCTATTTTTTGGAAAACTTTAAGGAGAATGGGTATTATGTCTTCTCTGTGTGTCTGATAAAATTCCTTGGTAAATCCATCCGGCCTGGGGTTTTTTCTCTTGGGTAGGTTTTTGATTATCATTTCAATTTCTTTGCTCGTAATTAGTTTGTTTAACTTTTGCGTTTCTTCCTTGGTCAGTCTTGGAAGGTTGCGTTTTTCTAGGAAGTTGTCCATTTCTTCTAGGATTTCTAGCTTGTTGGCATATAGGTTTTCAAAGTAGTCTTTAATAATTCTTTGTATTTCTGTGGAGTCTGTCATGATTTTTCTGTTCTCATTTCTGATTCTGTTGATTTGTATTGATTCTCTTTTTCTCTTAATAAGTTTGGCTACAGGCTTATCTATTTTTTTTATTTTCTCAAAGAAGCAGCTCTTGGTTTCATTGATTTTTGCTATTGTTTTATTCTTCTGAGTTTTGTTTATTTCTTCTCTGATCTTTATTATGTCCCTCCCTCTGCTGACTTTAGGCCTCATTTGTTCTTCTTTTTCCAGTTTCGATAATTGTGATGTTAGACTATTCATTTGGGATTGTTCTTCCTTCTTCAAGTGTGCCTGGATCACTATATACTTTCCTCTTAAGACTGCTTTCGCTGAGTCCCACAGAAGTTGGGGCTTTGTGTTGTTGTTGTCATTTGTTTCCATATATTCCTTAATCTCTATTTTAATTTGTTCATTGATCCATTGATTATTTAGGACCATGTTGTTAAGCCTCCATGTGTTTGTGAGCCTTTTTGTTTCCTTTGTAGAATTTATTTCTAGTTTTGTACCTTTGTGGTCTGAAAAGTTGGTTGGTAGAATTTCAATATTTTGGAATTTACTGAGGCTCTTTTTGTGGGCTAGTATATGGTCTATTCTGGAGAATGTTCCATGTGCACTTGAGAAGAATGTATATCCTGTTGTTCTTGGATGTAGAGTTCTATAGATGTCTATTATGTCCATCTGTTCTACTGTGTTGTTCAGTGCCTCCGTGTCCTTGCTTATTTTCTGCCCAGTGGATCTATCCTTTGAGGTGAGTGGCATGTTGAAGTCTCCTAAAATGAATGTATTGCAGTCTATTTCCCCCTTTAGTTCTGTTAGTATTTGTTTCACATATGCTGGTGCTCCTGTGTTGGGTGCATATATATTTAGAATGGTTATATCCTCTTGTTGGACTGAGCCCTTTATCATTATGTAGTGTCCTTCTTTATCTCTTGTTACTTTCTTTGTTTTGAAGTCTATTTTGTCTGATATTAGTACTACAACCCGTGCTTTCTTCTCGCTGTTGTTTGCCTGAAATATGTTTTTCCATCCCTTGACTTTTAGTCTGTGCATGTCTTTGGGTTGGAGGTGAGATTCTTGTAAGCAGCATATAGATGGGTCTTGCTTTTTTATCCATTCTATTACTCTGTGTCTTTTGATTGGTGTATTAAGTCCTTTTACATTTAGGGTGACTATTGAAAGATATGTACTTATTGCCATTGCAGGCTTTAAATTCGTGGATACCAAATGTTCAAGGTTAGCTTCTTTAGTATATTACTGTCTAACTTAGCTTGCTTATTGAGCTGTTATATACACTTTCTGGAGATGCTTTTCTTCTCTCCCTTATTATTCCTCCTCCTCAATTCTTCATATGTTGGGTGTTTTGTTCTGTGCTCTTTTGAGGAGTGCTCCCATCTAGAGCAGTCCCTGTAAGATGCCCTGTAGAGGTGGTTTGTGGGAGGCAAATTCCCTCATCTTTTGCTTGTCTGGGAATTGTTTAATCCCTCCTTCATATTTAAATGATAATTGTCCTGTGTACAGTATCCTTGTTTCAAGGCCCTTCTGTTTCATTGCATTAAGTATATCATGCCATTCTCTTCTGGCCTGTAAGGTTTCTGTCGAGAAGTCTGATGATAGCCTGAAGGGTTTTCCTTTATAGGTGACCTTTTTCTCTCTAGCTGCTTTTAAAACTCTTTCCTTGTCCTTGATCTTTGCCATTTTAATTATTATGTGTCTTGGTGTTGTCCTCCTTGGATCCTTTCTGTTTTCGGTTCTGTGTATTTCTGTGGTCTGTTTGATTATTTCCTCCCCCAGTTTGGGGAAATTTTCAGCAATTATTTCTTCAAAGACACTTTCTATCCCTTTTCCTCTCTCTTCTTCTTCTGGTACCCCTATAATCCAGATATTGGTCCTTTTGGATTGGTCACACAGTTCTCTTAAGATTGTCTCATTCCTGGAGATCCTTTTATCGCTCTCTATGTCAGCTTCTGTGTGTTCCTGTTCTCTGGTTTCTATTCCATCAATGGCCTCTTGCATCTTATCCATTCTGCTTATAAATCCTTTCAGAGTTTCTTTCACTTCTGTAATCTCCTTCCTGGCATCTGTGATCTCCCTCCAGACTTCATCCCTTAGTTCTTGCATATTTCTCTGCATCTCCGTCAGCATGTTTATGATTTTTATTTTGAATTCTTTTTCAGGAAGACTGGTTAGGTGTGTCCCCTTCTCTGGTGTTGTCTCTGTGTTCTTGGTTTGCCTGTAATTTTGCCTTTTCATGGTGATAGAAATAGTTTGCAGAGCTGGTACGAGTGACGGCGGTAAGAACTTCCCTTCTTGTTGGTTTGTGGCCTTCCTCTCCTGGGAGAACAGTGACCTCTAGTGTCATGTGCTGGGCAGCTGCACACAGAGAGGGCTTCTGAATCCTGCCTGACTGCTGTGGAGTTTATCTCCGCTGTTGCTGTGGGGGTGGCCTGTCTCCATCCGCTGCTTCAAAATGGTGTAGCTGCATTGGAGGGGGAGCAGCCCGGAGGCTATTTATCTCCATGAGTGGACTCCATGCTCCCTGCTCCCAAGGGAGTTAGAGTGCCCAGAGATCTCCAGATTCTGTGCCTCTGGACTAAGTGTCCCGGGATGATTCCATCTGGTTTGGGTCCCTGTCCCTTTAAGACTTCCAAAAAGCACTCACCATAAAAAAAAAAATTAAATAAAGAATTTAAAAAAAAAAAAAAGATGCTCACTTTTCTTTGTCCTCCGGCGCCGGCAGCAGGGACCCACTCACCGGTCTTGCTGTCCTGTTTCCCTAGTATCCAGCACCCCACGCATGCACTGTGTCTGTGCTCTGGTCTGGATGGCTGGGGCTGGGTGTTCAGCAGTCCTGGGCTCCCTCTCCCTCCCTGCTGACTACTCTCCTCCCACCAGGAGCTGGGGGGAGGGGTGCTCGTGTCCCGCCATGCTGGGGCTTGTATCTTACCCCCTTCACGAGGCACTGGGTTCTCGCTGGTGTGGATATGGTCTGGATGTTGTCCTGTGTCCTCTGATCTCTATTTTAGGAAGAGTTGTCTTTGTTATATTTTCATAAATATATGTGGTTTTGGGAGGAGATTTCTGCTGCTCTACTCATGCCACCATCTTGGCTCCTCCTATCCTAAGCACTTTCTATGTATTATCTCATGGAAGCCTCTCAATGACCCTAGAATCTCTTTAATATTTTGCCATATTTAAAGAACTATTTTTACATATTAAAAAAAATGTAACACAGATGAAATAAGAAAACTGACCAAGACACACACTTCTTAAGCAATACAGCTTTTATTCTAACAAAGACTGATTCCAGAGACTGTTTATTAAGTATTGGGCTCTACTGAATACAATTTGAGCCCCATTTAACACAAGAGATGGGCTAAATATATTTCACAATAAGTGTCTATTACAATGTCTTTTATCACTCAGGAAAATGAGAAATAACCAAAATCTCAGGTTCATGTGACACTCTATATTAATCTATAATTACTTTCATGGGTTCCAATAATTGCACATACCAGAGAATTCTGGGCTAATATCTTCATTTTCCAAACAAAGCATCTAAGTCTCAGAACAATTGTTTGATCAAAAATGGACACAGGATTTATGCTTAAAAGAACTTTGAGTAGGAAACTCAGGATGCCTTAGAACAAGTCTCTCTGCAGTTCATCCCACTGGTAGGTCAACATGACATATTTCCCTACTGGGAACAACTCAAGCTGTTGACCCGAGCTTTTCTTTCCAAATGGCCTTATATTTATTTTTTCTTTTGACAAATGCTTCTGTACTTTATTTATAAAGCTAGAAAAATATCTTAAATGTATAAAAGAATAAGCACTTGACAAATTAACAAGTAAACATAAAACTTTTATTTCTGAGGTTGATTTATGTACTTTCAATTAGAGTGCTTCTCTCTGGAAAACACAAAGGAAATTTTATTTTTAGACAAAACATATGAAGAAATAAAAATATCATAATGTTATCCTAAGCCAGATAAACTCATATCTTCCAGCTGAAATGTTAGTTTCAGTAAATGAGACTGTATTCACCAGGTGAGTCTGTAAGAAGTAAAAGTGAACTGTGGGCATTAGAAAGATGGTGTGAGTCTAGGCCCTGCTGAATGACCATAAGGTATGGGGAAAGGATGGGGGGAAAGAAATTCATAATACTACACAGGGCTTATCTCAGCAATAAGACCCTGATGAGTTACTGTGATCTCTTGAGCCCTAAAGGAGAAAGGTCCATAGGAAGGACATGTAGGAACTCCTTTCACTAAGTAACATCCCAGTTGTGGGTCACAAGCAGCACTACCTTTATGTCTTTGTGGCAAGGATACATTTAAAAGTGACTGAGAAGGGGATCCTCCTCATGTATACTGGACATGGCTTGTCTTTGGAGAATCTTAGGCCCTAAGAGAGCATATACCTGCTGGGCTGCACAAGCTGCATATCAGTAGCAGCTGGAGTCACCATTGGTATGGTAAAGGCAGTAACAGGAAAACAAAGTGGGAATACTCGTGCAGACACCTGCCCCTGCTATGTGAGCATTCCCAGTACCACTTCCCATCTGTCATCCTGACTTGATTGATGAGATTACAAGTTACTTATGCATCAGTTTTTTATATGGTCATTTCCTCTTTACAGGTTTTCCTCTTGTTTTCTCTAAAACTACTCTAGAAGTTGTACATTTAATATCAAGTAATATATCTCATTCATTCATAAGAAATGTCATGTTACCTAACTGATAAAGATTAACATTCAGGAATTTTATAACTATCAGGGCCTGATATACAGTGTATATCACTGGGGGCATTTATAGCAAAAACTACCCAAACATGGTCTCTAAGTTTTATATTTTCTAAGGAGCAGTTCTCTAGCCTGTCTTCATCCTTACTTTTCATGTACCATATGGTCTTAAAATGATGTGATTAAATCTAGAAAAATGAAACATCATTTCTGAAATTGAAATTGTTGACAGTTATCTTTTTTATTGCAATCTTTGCATTTTCAGATTAACTATACAGTTAATAATATCTTTGTGTGGAAGAAAGTATTCTTGGAGAAACGCTCTTGTGAAGGTTACATGTATTATTTTTTAATGCTTCTCAGCGCTTCAGAGCTCTCCTGGCAACCACTGTAATATAAAATATGGATTTTACCAACAAAAGCAGAAGCTCAAACTCATTCTTTTTTTCCTTTTGTATTAGTTCTGCCAAGTCCTTGATGCCTGCAATAGGAAAAAAAAATCTATGTGTCTTTTCTTGTAAAAGCTAGCAGTTCAGTCCATCCACTTGAAGACTGTTATTACTGCATGGAAAGTTTCCCCTTAGGACAAAAGGTGAGAGTAATGTCAGATCATAATTTTAAATCATTGTAAACAGGTTGGTGGTGCTAAGGAGCAGAAGACTGAAAAGTTAGAAAAAGTCAGATGCTAAAAAATTTTGTTCCTTAACCTCCTGTTAAAAAATTGAATACAATCCTCTCCTTTTTAAAATTATTATTATTTTTCGGCCTCATTAAGATTGTATCCAGCCATCCAGCCATCCAGCCATCCATCCCTCTATTCATTCATTCTTACTTTCTACAAACATCAATGAAATATTTTCTCCATGATCATTCCATCCTGGATGTTGCAGAAACAAAGAAGACAAGCACTTAATTGCAAGGAGCTTAGAAACTAGTCTGAAAGGCAGTCAGAAGACATACAGGTATAAAGTGATCATTTCTAGGACAGACTAAATATTACTACCAACCCAGTAGGCCTTGGGGATGGAGACCGATTTGATCAAATAGTAACAAAAGAGCCTCAAAAGTTTGTCTTTGCTTATGTCCAACTATTGTCCTCATCTAAAGACACGTGAATATATGGGAATTATTAAGGATAGAGTTTAGAACAAACTGAAAACATGATCTCAGCAAATATTTAAGTCTTTCAAGAAGGTCGTGTTTGAGATTATCATCATGGAAGAAATACCAGTTGCTTCCCTGTACTGTACTCTGTGATCCTTCAGTTAGATAGAGAGCTATAGGTGTGGTCATTAACATTCATAATTTTTAAAACATTACTTCACATACATTCATTTAATATATATTTAGTGAGAGCCAAGTACCAAGCTAAATGTTGAAGATATCATTTTGAAAGTTAACATGACAGGAGCTTCGTGAGTTGTCATTTCAGAGACAAAATGAATTCCTCCTAGATAACTGAATTTAAAGCATAGAAAACTCATAAATGATATTTTCCATGCAGACAACAGTGCCTAAAGGTCAGACTGAGCTCTCTTGTCTATGTTATAATGTCTCCCCAAACTGTTGTTTGGGAAACAGGATATTAAAGCTTTTAAGTCTTTAGAGACTTCTGAACTAAATGGGCCTTCACTTAGCCAATTTGCCATTTCTTTTTTGAAATTAATATCATTCAACGTAGTGTACTCAGAAGCACAAGTATATAAATCTGCCTGAAGATAGCAAAAGTGACTGTCACCATGCGGTACATTTTTTATATAGTACAAAACAGATGTGGTGATCATACGCATGCAATCCTGAATCAGGAGACTGGATAAGACTGATATATTCTCCGATGTACCTATGTTGTCCTATTTTTTTTTCTTATTGTCTTGAGCTTTGGGGTCAGAGCACACCCCTGTGAATTAGGTTATTTTGGTTTTTCCCTAAGAGATTTGATGTTCTCACTGTCACTCATCTTAGACAAATAAGATCCCGAGTTGACCTAGGTTTTTTAAAAGTGGGGGGAAAAATGTGCTCTCTGGGTCTGGGTAGAAACAGGAGATGGAGAAAAGAGAGGACGTCTTCCAGATTATAAGTGTTTTTCAATGTCTGGAGAAGGGTGGTGTGGTCTTCCCTAAACTACACAGAGCTGATACAAACCAAAGAACTGGTCCAGCAAGAGACCCCAGGATAGGTCTGGCCTTGGCATTGGTTTTTGGGTTGCTTATTGTGGTCCCCTTTGACGATTATTCACCTTCCAACCATGTAAAAGTCAACCCTGGTTTCAATTTCTCTATGTAAACTTGGACGTGGAAAAATTCCCCTGCACTAAGTTTCTGCCTGACATTGAACGGGGGCAGCAAGGCTGCTATGGTTGAAGAGGGTGGAGAGCCATCTCATCAGCCACATCCGAAGCGGAGCTCAGGCCACCATGGCAAGACCTGGTGAATGGGGTGAAGTGAGGTGAGGGATCTTCATCCTGAACACAGCTGAGGCCCTGGGAATACTTGTTAAAAATAGCCAGGAGATACTTTGGGTTTGGGCTACTGTGAATGTAAGACATTTGTCTCAGTCCTTATAATTCTGAAATAAAAATTAAGTGCTGTGCTATTTTGTAGTCCCAGCTTAAAGAGGCCTGAGATATATGGCTCCTCAGACAATTATTGCTGTGTTTACTTGGTTGGTTTCTTCACAGCTCAACTGTACACTGTGCTATTGACTTCCCAGCTGCTTCCAATGGTGCCCTCTGGAACTGTGCGGAGACTATCTGCACTGATTGATTCAGTGACCTTGTCAGGCAGCAGCCTTTGGTGTCCAGCTTTAGGTATATGAATTCTTCATATGCAGAAGTTAGTTTAATGCACCATGTATCTTATCTTTAACATTCTTGCTAGCCATCTGAATTCTATGGCTTAGATTTCCCATTCTATCCCATTCTATTGACAATGTGTCTTCACAGACATAATAGTGTTGTTCTGAACACAAATCATTTCTTAAAAAAAGCATCATTAGCAGACGCAATCCAATATTCTGCCAGTATCATTTCCTGGGAAATGTGATTTTTATTTTTATTTCTATTTTCCATTTTCCTTCTTTCATTATCTTCTAATGGTGCTGGAATGTCTAAAGAACTTGTTTCAAGTTTGCTTGCTGATTAAAATAAAAAGAATAAAGCCATATACATTTCAGAGTTTTGCAGAAGGGCTCATAAACAATTTATCAGGTCCCAAATATGTCACTAGGTATATGAGAACTGTTTAGGGGAGCCTACCTTCTTTCAAACTTGAAACGTGCTATTATATTTAAAATTAAACTTTTTACTTTATTTATTACTAGTAGGTGTAGCTGGTTTTATGATTCAAATATTTTTGGAATTGAGTTTCAAAATTGCATGGGGAGAAGTTTGCCTGGGACCTTATATCAACTTGCTTTGGTTGTAAGTGGATAGTGTTTGTGTGTGTGTGTATGTGTGTGACCCCTATGACCATCTATTTAGAATAACGCTATGGGCCATCTTCTTCTGAATGTGCTGGAGGAAGCTGGCAATTCAGAATTGAATTTTGTATTTTCTTTAGCCAAAGTTTCCTTCCAGTTAAACCTGTGGGATTTTTTATTTAACACTTCCCTGTTCTTATTCTCCATCCCAATCCTTGCTGTTTCTCCAAATCTTAGAGTATTTAAGCCAGTAACTATACATGTTCATTATATAAACATTCTACCTGAGATGTGTCCAGATGGAAGCTGGATGTTTTTAAAAATCTTTTGCCTTGTCAGGGTAGCTTCTGGATGATTGCTCTCTTGACTTTCTCTTCCTTTAACATTTACTTTTTTCTCTAATTTACAATTGTTTTGACCTTTTGAAAGTCTAATTCACTTTGCTTTAAAAAAATAATTGTGCCTTGGGTTTTGAACTTCTCTTAATTATACGTTTAAAATTTTGCCATTAATATTTTTCAGTCCTCCTCAACTCCAAATAATTTTTTAAAAAATATTTCATAACCTAGCTAGTATTAATCACCAAAGCTCTATGTAATTATTATTTTGACCTTCATTTATAGGCTTTTGCCACTTTCCAATTCTAAAACACTTTTTAGACACTTTAGAATTTAGAATCTACTCATTTTCAACCATTTTATATTCTTTTTTAAAAAATATTTATTATGGTAAGAACACTTAACATGAGATCTACCCTCTTTACAACTTTTAAGTATATAATGCATTATTGTTCTGTATAGTCCAATGGCGTGCAGCAAATCTCTAGAGTTTAGTCATCTTGCTAGAATGAACCTTTATGTCCATTGATTAGTAACTCCTCATTTTCCTCTTCCCTAACCTCTGGCAACCAACATTCCACTCTTTGACTATGAATTTGACTATTTTAAACATGACATAGAAGTGGAATCATGCAGTATCTGTCTTTCTGTGACTGGCATATTTCATTTATAATTTATTCAAGGTTCACCCATATTCTTGCATATGGCAGGATTTACTTCTTTACTAACACTCCATGGTATTCTCTTGTATGTATATACTACATTTTCTTTTTCCATTTATTAATGATGTTCTTTTAGGTTGTCTCTACATTTTGGTTATTGTGAACAGTGCTGCAATGGATATAGGAATCTCTTTGAGATCCTGATTTCACTTCTTTTGGATAAATATCCACAAGTGGGTTTGCTCGATCAAATGGTAGTTCATTTTAAAATTTTTATAAATCTCCATAGAATTTTCCATAGTGGTTACATGATTTTACATTCTCATCATCAGTACCAAACCCAAAGAAAAAAGGACCTAGGAATAATCTTAACTAAGGAGGTGAAAGACTTCTTTACCGAAAACTACAAAACATAATGAAAGAAATTAAACAAGACACAAACAAATAGACATTCAGGTTCATGGATCCAGAGACTCAGTGTTATTAAGATGCCCATACTATCCAAAGTGATCTGCAGATTCGGCACAATCCCTATCAAAATCCCAATGACGTTTTTCTCAGAAATTGAAAAAACAACTCAACCAGTTTATATTCTTACACAAGCTACATATATCTGGAAACTAATCATATCACTTCACAAGTGACAAAACTATACAGTGATGAAAATGCCTTGCCACTTATTCTGGTGAATTACCCACCTAGGTAGCTATAAATAGCATTGTTAAAATGGGCTATGGCATTTCCTTCTGCTGGGAATTCTAGAGGCTCTTTTTTATGCATTTGAAAGAGGATTGTGTTCCTCACAATGCTACCTACCAGATTGCTCTGTCATTGTTAAAGAGTACGGCCTCTTGAAGATGCATTTTTCAATAACATGAATTCAGAATATAACATGATGGGCAATTGACAGTTTGATTATCTACTTTTTCAAAAACTGAAATAACAAAACCCCTTGTTTTATGTGAATTCAATGTTTTTGGATGCCACCTCTAATGTTAAGATAGCATCTTTATTAACAGCAAAATTAACTCGTACATGTGCAATTAAATGAGTCCCACTCTTTTTTTATTTTAAAATGAATAAGGTAAACATGTAGCATATTGTAAACAAGGTGGAAAATGAAAGATATACTAGAGGTCAATCTGTCAGTCCACAAAATAGATATTTTAAAAACATCACCTTTTGTCAAGTCATTGAGTATATTTAGAGGAAAAGTTTTTCTAAAATATCAAATGAGAAAATTTTTTTCTCTTTTTGTAATGCTAATCTCATGACCATCATCTCCTTCCACCCTGCCTCCAATCCCATCAAAGACATTAATTGCTTCATGGAAGTGTTGGTTCCTGCCTAGACCAAAATCAGCATTGCTTAATTTGAGTTCAAAGATTGAAACATTTGAGTCTCTAGGGAAATAATACTTTTGAAAGTCATAATTTATTAAGAAAGGAGTCTTAAGTTTAAGTGTACCTTTACTAAACTGAGTTAAACCTGGTTGCCTTGAATTGTGGAATCCTGCTATAAGCAGAGTTATGACAAGGACAGTCTTGATTTTTTCCTTTTGTTCAGTTGCCATATCCAGTTTAGTGCTTGTCCTCTCGCTTTTACTTTCCAGTTTTGAGACTAGTTTATATATCTACCTTAACTATAAAGGTGGGTAAGGAGGATGTAAAATAAGTTCCTATGGAACATGAATGTGAAATTGAAAACTGCTCTATTCATGAAAAGAAGAAAATAATTAGGGTAGAAACAAATAAGGCCACATGTGGATGTCCCAAGTCACTACCTCTCCTGGTGGTAAACCTGTGGGAGAGTATGGTAGATACATCCAAACAGGATACATGTTTTGGGGTGAGAGATAAGTGCTATCCTACTTCTTGCTTCTTTCCTGTATACTGGGAAAGTGCTAAACCTTCGAAAAGCTTATATGGTCAACACGAAGCCATGTTCTACCTCTATTAGGTTCAGGAACTGAGAGGGTATCGCAGTATACCAGTAGTGGTATACTGGTACATGTATGCCAGTAACCTATACGTGTGTAATGGCAGATTCCAAAGTTCTCATACAACTAGTGATATACTTAGAGGAATGAAATAAACCAGTGAGCCAGGGTAGGTCCAGAGTCAAACGAGGAAGTCTCAGAGCCTAAATGGGGGATGACAGGCTTCAGAAGTAGTGACTGGTCAACAGACAAGTCAGGAGACTTAATTATGGACCCAAGATTCTTCCCTGCCACGATGAAAATACAGATCTTTCTCTGGTATCCAACACCATCTTGAGAAGGACAAAAGGAGAGACTTCTTAAAAGAGAAGAGACAACACTAGTAGAGTTTGCTCTTTGATTAGACTGACATCCTGGTGATGCTGGAGTTCTTATTCACAGAGTCAAAGAATGAACTTCACAAACACTCAAGGTAGGAGAGCAAGTAAGAGGCTTTTATTTAAAGATAAAGTGAGAGGACAGAGCTCCTGGCTCAGGCCAGGAGGGGACAAGAGAGTCCTGGGGTGGTGTGTTGTCTAGGGGTTTTATAGGTGGTTGAGAGACAAAGGGCTAAGGATGTACACCTGCTAAGTGGTCCCAAAATGTTTATCTTTGAAGAGACAATAAGTTTCTTCTTAGTCTTCCTTGTTATTTATAAGAAATTTACTGCTCTGATTTCCTCCCAGGATAGCAGCTTCATGGGCTGGGAGCATATCACTCACTCAAGGCTACCTGCTTTGCTCCCAAGGTGGGCTGAGTTATTATCTGTTTTAAAGAGTATGTTAAGAAACTTACTTTTTAACTAATTGGGTTTTAAAATGCAATCTTATTTTCAAGATGGAATCTATCCTGTTTTTACTAAGTTGTCTTAGGCTTGCTTTCTATATTGCCCAGGTTGCAAATCACTTGATTAGGGCTGGAGAAAGAAAAGCAGCACCTGGGTAAAGTCAGAAAAACAAACTGCCCACCCCACCAACCCAGCAGGCCAAACCAAATCCCACAATGGTTTATCTTGCTTTGTTTATTCAGGAGGCCCTCACCCTACTCTGTCTAAGCCCATGGTCCCTGTCTCACTGGTGTTTGGGATGACCTTCTTTATAATACATTTATATATAAACAAACACACACAAATACATAGCATTCTTAATATAAGTATATTTGCTTTCAAAATATAAGCATGAAATATTCATGGTGTAAGAGATTTTAGAAAATGTCTAGTCAGGTTTGCCTTCTTTTCTGTGCAAGGGTCAATTGAAGATGATCTGAAAGTTAAATGAACCGCTGAAGGTCACATGATTGGAAAACTAATAAACAATAAAACTAGCACCTTATCCAAGACCAGATCAGTGTTTTTCCCACACAGAGGTGATTAAAATCACTTTCTATCATTGCAAACATAGCACTCATTACTTCATTATCTTGTTTTTCCAAAAATAATTAATTCCATTTGAGTCAGTATCACTATGAATAATTTGGATGGAAAGGTAAATAAGAAATGCTCCCTCTCATTAACAGTTTACAATTTAATGTGAGAGTTAAAAATGTGAACAAAGAATACAACACATTATTGTCATAAAAGAAAGGGAGGAAACTCATGTATAAATGATTCAAAGTCCATAATTATTTATCAAGAATTATAGATTATAGTATAACAGGGATGTGTCAGAGTCTGCCAATTGTTGAGTACAAAACTATGGATTCTGAAATTTTATGCAACTAAAAGAAGATCCCTATGGGTAGTCCTCTTCCAAAATATGCCTGAGACTCCTCAATGATACTAAGATAATAAACTGAATATGATACTTTAAGCTCTCCTAATAGAGGACACTAGGAAAAGCCATTCTTCCCTCTTGGAATTGCTGAATCAGAGAGAAGACTTCAGATGTCATATATAATCAGTTCCTGAATGTAACACCTGAAACATAAAACTCCTAGAAGAAAACATTGGCAGGAAGGTCCTCAACATGTCTAAACAATGTTTTTTGGGGGGGATCTGACTCTAAAGGCAAGGGCAACAAAAGCAAATCCAAACAAATGAGATGTCATCAAACTAAAAAGATTCTGCATAGTGTGGGAACTCAGCAACAAATGGTAAAAGATATTTGCAAATCATCTATCTGATAAGGGGTTAATATCTAAAATATATAAAGAACTCACACAACCCAAGAACAAAAGAACAAATAATATGCTTTTAAAATGGGTAGAAGATTAGAACAGACATTTTTTCCAAAGAACACAGACATATGGTCAATAGGCAAATGAAAAGATGCTAAGTATTACTAATTATTAGGGAAATGCAAATCAAACCACAATGAGATATCACCTCACACCATTTAGAATGGCCAGTATCAATGACAATAAATAATAAGTACTGGTGAGGATACAGAGAAAAGGGAACCCCTGTGCAATGTTGTTGGGAATATAAATTGATGTATCCACTATGGAAAACAGTATGAGCTTCCTCAAAGTATTAAAAATAGAACTATATGATCCAGCAATTCTACTTCTGGGTATCCATCTGAAGAAAATGAAAGCAGTAATTTGGAAAAAAATGTTTGTTTTCCTGTGTTTATTACAGCATTATTTATAATAGCCAAGACATGGAAACAAATGGTGTCCATCAATGGACAAACAGATAAAGAAGATACACACACACACACACACACACACACACACACACACAATGAGATACTACTCAGCCATAAAAATGAATGAAATCTTGCCATTTGTGATAACATGGATGGCCCTGGAGGGTAATTTTGCTGAATGAAATAAGGCAGACAAAGACAAATACTGCATGATTTCTCCTCTAAGTAGACTAAAAAACAAAAATAAAACACAACAAAACCCAAACTAATAGATGCAAAGAACAGACTGGTGGTTGTCAGAGGGATAAAGGGTGAGGGAAGCAAAGTAGGTGAAGGGGAACCAACTTCCAGGTTGTCCTTCTCAAGATGGCTTTGGATGTCAATTATACTTGAATAAAAAAATCAAAAAAAAAGAAGAAAAAAGAATTTATCTACATCATAAAATCACTCTTCCTGAAAAGATTAGAGTCCATCCAGGTGGAGTATATGAAATGGAATTATTTTATTATGTACCAAGCTATTACTGTCTTAATGTATTTCCAGTTAAAATAAACTTTTATTTGAAATACACATAATTCTAGAATACTTTTAATAGACTACCACCATTATCTTCTGTAGTACACCTGAAATTAAATGTCATTCAAAATTTGAAAAATTCAAATTTAGAAAGGATAAAAGGCCTAAACAATGTACAATACATTGTACCTGCTAAAGGGCCTAGGGCAGCAATACCAAAGTCAAACCCAACCATAGTTTTTTTGGCAAAATACATGACTTTTCCCTAAGTGGAAAATGAAGATTATAAATTGTCTTCTGTCAGTTCAAATTAGGCTTCATTGCCAGAAGGAAAAAGGACAGATCAGGTTTTGTACCAAGTGAAGTACAAATTTCTTTTTGGTCTGCAGAATTTTTTGGATTTTGGAAAGGTAGATAAGGGACTGAGGATCTGTCTTACTTTATATAGTAATCTCTAAAGATAACTGATAATTCCTAGAACTGCATCCTGACTTCCAGATTACGATCAGATACAGGTACCTTTGGCCAGCCTGGACAATGTTTGAAGTGGTTGCCAAATATATCTTAGTTTAGAAAGCAGAGCTGGGTAAATTATCACAAATATTTCTTATTTCTTAACTCCTAAGACTCAACATTGTCTCAGTCTTACTGCACATCACTAGCTGCTCTTTCACATTCTCACTGGTGATTGGTGATTGTCTTTTTTTTTTTTTGACTGCTGAATGTTGAAATACTTCAATACTCAGTTGTCTCCTTCCTGGGAGTGCACACCTACGCCCTTGGTACTCTCATCTACAGGGCTTTATAACCCTATAAGCACCTGGTTTATTCTGCATGTAGGACTTCTCTGCAATCCACACTTATTAATACTGTCATCGAAATATCTCCACTTGAATGAGTAATGAGCATCTTTAAACAAATCATGTCCCAAACTAAAATGTCTTATTATCCTACAAAACCCATTCCTTCTTGAAGTCTTCCAAAAAGTTTTCATGGTCGTGCCAGGCACAAATAGTTGCTCCATTCTCTTAGCTACCATATTATTTGTACATCTGTACCAGGATTTCTCACCTAATGCCATAATTGTTTACATCTTTTCCCCCACTAGATTCTGTGCTTCTTGAAGGTAGGACGCATGACTTACAAAGCTGGGAGTTTAATTTTGTTTGACATTAGCTAAGACAGATTGTTTGGTTATAAAGCCATAACTCTTAACAGTAGCATGCTCTTGCATCACTGCTGCCAAGATTAGAGGATTTGAAGCCATACAGAATAATGATCTTAAATACATAATATCATTATATGTTCTGTAACTGTATAGTTTCATTATGCATATTAAGATCATTATAATAAACTTCTCATCATCAAACCTGCTTTTATTATACTTGGTAAAGTTTTGAGGAAGAAGATAATCCTTTCTTTAAACTCCTCTGGGGCTTGTCATTATATCTACCAAAAATAACAAGAGTTGTGAAGACTAAATTGGCTTAAGTGGGTTTGCAATACCTTACTTTTGTATTTTATTTTGTATTTTTTATTTATCTAAAACAAAAGGATGTGAAATTGGCTTGTTATTGCTAGTCCATTCATAATCTATCATCACATTTTTTTGGTGGGTGGGAAGGAGGAGGAATATTTTCACAGCCTTAAAAAGCTTCTAGTTTATGAAAGGGATATAAAATTTTCTAAACTATATTAAAATTTTTTAAATGTCAAAAATATTTTTTAAATTAATAACAAATTATGCATGATGTATATTTATGGCATGCAACTGGTGACTGGTAAGCTCTTTTTAATTAATTTTTTCATTTTGAGGTGCTTGTAGATTCACATGCAGTTGTAAGAAATAATATACATTATTTGCCCTATGCCTGGTGTCCGCCAATGGCAATGTTTGCAATACTATAATGCAATATCACAATCATAATATTGACCATAGACATTGATGTGATCAAATTACAGAGGAGTCTCATAACCACATGTATCATTCCTGTTGCCTTCTTATAGCCACAAGCACTTTCTTCCCATATTCCTTCCCCATCTTTAACCAATAGAAAATCACTACTTTTCCATTCTTATAATTTGGCATTTTAAGAACATTATGTAAATGGAATCATAACAATATATAACTTCTGGGGATTAGCTTTTTTCACTCAAAATTATTCTCCACAGGGTCATCTATTTTATTGTTTATCAAAAGTTCCCTGGGTGTTTTTTTTTGCTAAGTAGTATTCCATATGGATATACTAGACTTTGTTAAAAACTTCACCTGATGAAGGATATCTGAGTTGCTTTCATTTGGGCTATTATGAATAAAACCTCTATGAATATATGTGTACAGATTTTTGCGTGAACATTTCTTTATTTCTCTGGGATTAATGTCTCATTGTGTAATTGCTAAGTCAGGTGATAGTTGTGTGTTTAGTTATTAAGAAATTGCCAAATTGTTTTCCACTTATGTTCTGACTAGTAATGTATAAATAATTCAGTTTGTTTACATACTCACCCGCATTTGATCTATCACTATTTTTTGCTTTACCCATTCTGATAGGTGTTTAGTGAGAATTTGGTGGTTTTAATTGTCATTTCTCTAATGGCATATGATAATAAGCATTTTTTCATTTGTGTATTTGCCATTTATATATCCTCTTAAATACTGTCTTGTCATGTCTTCTGTCCATTTTCTACTTAGATTATTTTTTACTGTTGAGACTAGAAATTATATATTCCAGATATTAATTATTTATATACTATCTCCCTATCTCTAGCTAATCTTTTCACTCCTTTAACAGAATCCTTCACAGAGGCAGGGTATTTTCTGGAAAAGAAGGAAGTAAGAAGAATCAGACTGTCCAATTTCATGACTTATTGTACAGCTCCATTAAACAAGATTGTGTGGTACTATCAGAGAGATTGAGACATAGATCAGTTAAACAGAATAAATAATCTAGTAATAGACACACAAAAGTAAAACCATGTGATTTTTTCCAAAATTCATTAACTTATTCTTTTATGGATCATACTTTCCGTGCTAAGAACTGTTTTCTTAGACATAGAATTGAAGAATTTTTTTTGTTATCTTCTAAAAGTTTATAGCTTTATGAAAACTGAGGTTGTTATCCTGTTGAGTTAATTCTTATATAACATATGAAGTTTAATCAAAGTTCAGTTTTTTTTCTATGGCTGTCCAATTTTTCCAGCACCATTCGTCAAAAGTTATCCTTTTAAATTTCATTTACATTTGTCCAAAAGTCAGTTGGCTGTATTTGAGTCTATTTCTGGGTTCTCTATTCTATTTCACTGAATAAATGTCATTGCTTCTGACAATACTACATAGTGCTGTTTAGTATAGTTGCATAATTTGTACAGCCTAATTCTTCCCATTTTATTCTTCTTTTTTAAACATCTTTGGGCTAGTCTGGTTCTTTTGCATTTCTACATAAATTTTAGATATTAGTGTCTATATCCACAAAAAAAATTATCTTGAATTTTGATAGGAATTGTTTTAAACCTGTATATCAATTTGGAAAAAATTGATATCTTTAATATGTTGAATTTTCCAGTCCATTAATACAGTATGTCTCTCCATTTATTTAAATTTTCTTTGACTCTTTTCAAAGCATTTTGAAGTCCTTCATATAAAAGTTCTATGCACAGCATGTTATATTTTATACCTAAGTATTTTATTTTTATTTGAGCAATTGTGAATGGTATTGTATTTTTAATTTTGGTTTTTGCATGTTCATTGCTAGTATATAGAAACAGAATTTGCTTTTGTATGTTTATGCTGTATCCTGCAATTTTGCTGAGTAAAACAAAGATTTTTCTACATTTCTTGTGATTTTTCTACATAGACAATGATATCTACAAATAGGAGCAATTTTGTTTCTCCTCTTTTGATCCATTTGCCTTTTATTTCTTTTTCTTGCTTTATTGAACTGGTCTAAATTCCAGCAATATGTTGAATAAGAGCTGTAAGAGAGGACATCTTTGCCTTTTTCTTGACTGTGGAGTATTCAATCTTTCCCCATTAGGTATAATATTAGCTGTAGATTTTTATAGATGCTCTTCATCAAATTGAGAATTCGCCTCTACTCCTCTTTGTTTGGGAGGTTTTATCATGAATGAGTGTTGCATTTTGTATTGATTAATTTGACCATGTGATCAAATTTGTATGCATTTTGACCAGTATAATCATGTGATTTTCATCCTTAGCCCGTTAATATGGTAAATTACAGTGATGAATTTTCAAATATTGAGTCAGCTTTGTATCCCTAGAATAAACTCCACTTGACTGTGGTACATAATTTTTTCTATATTGCTGAGTTTTATTTGCTAATATTTTAAGGATTTTTATATCTATATTCATGAATCATATTGGTCTATAGTTTTCTTTTTTCTTTTAACTGCCTATCTGGCTCTTGTATACTAGCTTCTTAAAATTAACTAGGAAGTGTTACCCCCTGTTGTGTTTTCTGGAAGACATTGTGTAAAATTGGTTGTGATTATGAACTGCATCATTGTGTCCCCCTAAGCTCATGTGTTGAGACCCTCATCCCCAGTGTGTTGGTATTTAAAGAGGGGTCCTTTGGGAGACAACTAGATCATGAAAGTGGAGCCCACATAAGAAATTAGTGCCCTTGTAAAAAGAGACAAAAGAGAACTAGCTGGTTTGCCCACTCTATGAATTTTTGAGAGAGGGATGTTGAAGTTTCTCACTATACTTGTAAATTTGACTATTTCTCCTTTCAGTTTTTGCTTCACATGTTTTGCACTTCTGTTGTTTGGTTCATATACATGTAAGATCACTGTGTCCTCTTAGCAGAATGATCCTTTTATCATTATGAAAGTCTCTCTCTCTCTCTCTCTCTCTCTCTCTCTCTCTCTGTCTCTGTCTCTCTCTCTCATAATTTTATTTGTTCTGAAGGCTGATTTATTTGATATTAATTATAGCTGCTTCTGTTTTCTTTTGATTAACACTTGTTTAGGTTACATTTTTTTCCCCTATTCTTTTACTTTCAACCTGCCTATGCTATTGTATTTGAATTGTCTCTTTTAGGTAGCATTTATTTGGATCATTCTTTTGATCCACTCTGCCAATCTCTGCCTTTTAATTAATGTATTTAAGCTATTTACATTTTAATATGATTGTTATTAGATTAGATTTAGTTTGCCTATTTCATTTTTGTTCACCATTTGTTCTCTCTGCTTTTTATTTCTGTTTTCTTCTATTTTCCTATGGGTTGCTTTAATGACTTTTAGAATTCCATTTTGATTTAGTTGTAGTATTTTTGAGTATATCTCTTTGTATTTTTTCTCTAGTGGTTGCTCTATTACATTATATACCCATAATTATCATACTCTGCTGGTGTCAAAATTTTATCAGTTTAGGTGAAATATAGAAACAGTATCTCCCTTCAGGTCTGGTTACTCTCCTCCTAATTTAATTGTCTTAAACTTTTTTCTACAACCGTTTATTTTTTCATGTCTTAACTGATCACTTTATTTTGTGATTCTAAGAGTTACATAAATACAGCCTATATACTGGAGTATAGAACATTCCAGTAAGAAGTTCAAGAGGACATATAGGGCTATTTTAACAAATAGGAATGCTCTGGCTTTCTGACTGCATCAAATGAAAAAAATTAATTCGAACGGTAGTTCTTATCTCCTACTAAGATTGACAACAAAATGAAGTAGAAAAATAAGTGTGTTTAAAAAAGTGATACTACAGTGTTTTTCAATGAACTTATTCCTGTTCTCTTTATTACATACATACTCATGCATATAATCTAATGATAAGGGTTCTTCACCTATATTAGCCATTCAGTAAATATTTGTCAAATGAACTATGTGTGGAAATGGATTTGCTTCTTTAACTTGTGATTATTTTTTTTCAAGTAAGAACAGTACTAAACATACTGAAGTTCTTGTTTTGTCCAGCTCAAAAGCCTACAGAACAGTGATGGTTACAAACACTACCCGTTGTAGCTAATCATTGAAGTAATGTGCATTTATCAACTGAGTTGGTAGTGTTTTTTTTTTTAATTCAAGTTGAGATTTTCCTGGTTTTTGGTACAATATCTGTTGAAACCTAGATAAATTATGTATTATAAGACTCTGGATCTTATTTCAGCCTCTTGGTTTAGCTGGCTTCCTTTGACACTGTCTGGCAAGGAAAGGGGAGACACCAACTCTTACTGCCAGATTTGGTAGTAGTCTGGGTTTCCCACTTGCTCTGTGTTAATATCCAAGAAGGAGAGGGTGCCTAATTACTTTTAGACAGAAGTGGGAGTCCTGGCACCACACTGGGCCTGATACCAACCTGACTGGGAGAGGCAGGAGGGCCTCCAGGCTCCATAAGTGACCTCTATTGATAATAGGGAAAGGAAGCAGCCTCATTATTGCTGGACAATGATAAGAGTCCTGATTCCTGATTCTCTCTAGCCTCCTCTGACATTGATAGCGAAGAGGGGAGGGGTGTCATGGTGCTGTAACAGATTCACCATCTGGTCTTCACTGACAATAGAAAGGGGAGGCTTATAACTGCCTGGTGGTTATAAAAGTCACAGCTCCCTACTGATCCTTTCTTTATACCACCACAGGATATGTTTGCAGTTCTTTGTTACAACAAGGTGAGGGTGGATGTCTTGGTTTCCTACTCAGCCTTTGCTGGAATGGGTAAGGTGAGGGCACATATTTTTCTGTTGTGTTTGGCTGGAGCAGAACAGTTAGTGTTGAAAGGTTTTCTGTCTTGCTAGGCTGACCCTTCACTAGACATTTGACTAAATAAGTAGGCTTTTCTTGTGGGCACCTGTTAGAGTTACCAGGTTGCCAGCTATTCTGGCTCTAAGTCTGGGGAATAGGAGGCAAATAGCAAATTCAGGGAACTCACCACCATGTTGTCTGGGTCCTGCGACCCCTAGTCAGTTTGCTTTTTTCTCGGCATATTTTAGAGTTTTACTAGTCTGCTGTATACATTATTCAGGATTTGGGGTTCTACTTAGTAGAAGGAATAGGGAAAAGCATGTCTACTCCATCTTCTCAGAAGGAAAAAATTGTCTCACAAATTTTTAAATATTGCCTATTTTTAAATACTCAAAGAATATTGTATCTTTCACTTGAATATTGACATTCAGTCAGTTTAAGGAATTCCTGTCATCAAGAGATTTTACTTATGTTGGACTCTAAATTTAGTTACCTTTTTAAAATAGTTGAAAGCATGTCCTAGAGCTATATACCAAAGAACATTTGAATGGTACACTGCATGCTCAAACCAAAAGATAGAAGATATGTGCTCCACATCCTAGGGAGACAAGTATTAGGGAGAGCTCCCTGTCTTCCAGATAGACATTAACATCACCATTAAAAGCAAAACAGCAAAGTGAGAGTGTCAGGCTGCCATTTGTGTTTGTACCTGGGTTACGGCATGATCGGTGCCCTTTGCAGTTGATGGTTTATGATCTGGGCACAGACACTTCAGTCCTGGATTGCAGTTCATCAGATCTTAACTAAAATGTATCTACTTTTTATTGTTCTATGTGCTAAAAAGAATAAAGAAATTTTGGAATTGAAAAGTGAATAGCCACCTAGTAATACAATGAGTTAAAAACATGTAAGAATTACTAAATGAGTTCAACTAGTACAGGGTTCTCTATAAGGGGAAATTGAATCATCAAAAATAGAATTGGAAAACCTTAGGAACTGCTTAGAGAAATGAATAATAAGACTAATATACCTCAATGTGTAATAACAACCTATAATCTTTTCTCAATTTTTTTCATAAAAAGAGAAAGGATATGTGAATGTATGTATTATTATGGAAAAGTAAGTTATATTTTCTGTAATAGATACTGTTAAATGCTAGCTGAAATTGTTTCAAAGAAAGAGAATGGTAGGTGGGAAATAACATGTGATTTTCTCTGCCCATTTTTCAATGAAAAATCACGTGAATTTCTATTCAAACTGCTCTAAATAGCTCCCTTAGGACTTCCAGAGCAAGTAGGAGGAGGTTCTGAAATTATCTGCCTAGAGATCATCAAAACAGTTCTTTTATTCATTTTACATATTGGGGCAGGTTTATGTTTTTTCCTTTAAGCAGAAAATAAATCCTACAATTTTTATTTATATGTATCCTATGTATTGGACTCACAAGTAAAATTGAAGTTAAAATAGATTATAAGCTTTGCTTCCCCACAATTCTGTCATAGAGTAGAATAAAATTAGACTAGCATGGTACTGTGGTCAAAGTGATGAGAAACGAAGGCATTAACTTTCATTGTGTATTCCATAAGAATCCTTTATAGCTAAGCAACCTATTAAGTCTCAAGGAAAGTCATTGGAAGTTTAACTTTATGTGCAGACGTATCCTATAAAATTCGATGATATATAAACCTACCCAGTCATATTGCTACGTCAACCAATATTATGAATTAATTATGATCTCATTGGAAGGTTTACAGTATAATTCAACATGCAATTGAAACCCCATTTGCTGAAGAATATGTGAAAATATGACTTATAACCTAACAACTAATGGGACTTTAAAATACCATTATATGCCACTCTGAATGTGAAATACACATTAGACATGATCTTCAGTGCAGTAAACTTTTTCAATGTACATGGCTATAGGCACACTTTCTCTTCTTAATTAATTTGGAAAATCTTGAATTAACATATTAAAATACATTATTAAGTTAGTCTGAGTAGCTGTGTATTTTAACTTGTTTTTATCTTCTCTGACTTTATTAGAGAAATACCACTTGGGTTTTCCATTTTTACCATCAAGAGTAGTTTCTCATGTGAAATTAATGTAACAAGAATGTTCATTATAGTTATATCTAATTAGATTTAATGTAGGTCTCTTTATAAAATTTAAGAGGGAGTCTGCATTTAGATCTAAGACCTTTCTGTAAATTACAGAACTAAATATTATAAAATAATGTGTGATTATTTTTAAAAATCTAGTTATTTTTGGATGTATATTCTGTACCAGCATCTGTGATAAATGCTTTACAAATATTGAACTAATTTGATTCACTCCACCAGCCTCTAAGATAGGGATTATTATCCCCATTTTAGAGAAAATAGAATTGTGATTTGGAAGGCTTAAAAACTGATCTAACAACAAACAATTAGTAACTTAAAACCTCCATAAAACAGTCATCATTTACTTTAAAATGGGTTTTTGTTTTTGTTTTCTGCTTTTAAGAGAGCAGAAACTCCTAAAGGAATAATTTAATGTTTTGTATGGATTCATGACAATAATCTCAACTATTATCTATTAGAATTTAGCAAAAGATCCAAATGAGAAGACAAGCAACAGACTGGGAGAAAATAGTACCAAAAGATACATCTGATAAAGATCACTATCCAAAATATACAAAGAACTCTTAAAAATCAACAATCAAACAATCCAGTTGAAAAATGGGCAAAAGACCTTAACAGACACCTCATCAAAGAAGAAATACAAATCAAATTGAAAGATGCTTCATACCACATATCATTAGAGAAATGCAAATAAAAAAATGAGATACAACATCAGAGTGGTCAAAATCCAAAACACTGACACAAATGCCAATGAGGATGTGGAGCAATAGAAACCTTTATTTATTGCAATGGAAATGCAAAATTGTGCAGCCACTTTGGAAGAGAGTTTGGCAGTTTCTTACAGAACTAAGTATACTCTTACCATACAATCCAGCAATTTTTCTCCTTGCTGTTTACTTACCCGTAGGAGTTGAAAACTTACATACACACAAAAGCCTGCACACCAATGTTTGTTGCAGCTTTATTCATAACAGCAAATTTGGAAACATCCTTCAGTAGGTGAATGGATAAGTAAACTGTGAAATATCCAGACAACAAAATACTATTAAGGGCTAAAAATAAATAAGCTATCAAGTCGTGAAAAGACATGGAGGAATCTTAAATGTGTATTAGTAAGTGAAAGAAGCCAATTTGAAAAGTCTACCTACTGTATGGTTCTAACTATATGATATTCTGAAAAAGGCACAGCTGAAGATTCGTGGTTACCAGGAGTTGGAGGGCAGGAAGGAATAAGTAGACAGAGCATAGAGGTTGTTAGGGCAGTGAAACTATTCTGTATGATACTATAATGGTGGACACCTGTCACTATGTATTTGTCAAAACCCATAGAATGTACAACACCAAGAGTGAACCCTAATTTCAACTGTGGGCTTTGGTTGATAATTATGTGTCAATGTGGATTCATCCATTACAACAAACATACTGTTTTCTTATTCTTGTTAGCCTGTGACTGGACAAGTATTTAGTGTTGTTAGATATCTAAGCCCACTCTTTATACAAATCAGAAAACTGAGAGCTAAGTTAGAGTTCATATTTCCTAAATCTCAGTCCAGTGATTTTTCGACAACCACTGCTATTGATTTTATGAAGAGAATTATGGCATAGATTTTATAATATACCCACTGTCATAGCATGTCATATTATATGAAACTCTGATGGCTTGCTTCCTAATTTTAACCAAAGTGTAAAAGGTAGTCTTATCACACTAAATACATATGCGTATGGAATGTCATCAGATGGAACACTAATTGTGTAGGTTGTGCAGTATTGCATAATGCAAGGTAGCTAGAAATAAGTAAGAATTAAAACTATGTGATATAAAAATTCATAAAAACTTTCCCCATGAATATTCAAAGGAGAAAATCTGGATAGGAAACCATTATATTCAAAAGGGAATACAATACAAATTGTTGAGTGTATGAAAATACTAATGATGTGATAACAAAATCACAACAAAGCCAACTTGTTGAATACCTAATATGTTCTGGGAATTGTACAAATACTTTATATGTATTATCTCATTTAACTTTTGAAAAAATATCCTTCATTTTAATATGTGGAAATGAAGAATTAGAAAGTTTAGAAAGTTGTTGACCTTGATCAAGATTGTTCAGTCTCCATGGGGTCTGTGGATGCCTTTATAGTCCTAAGAAGACATTGTTATAATTAAATAGTGCTAATACACTAATGACCAATGACTTGTTTAATGAAATTTTATTCCTTCAAATGTGCTGCCAAAATTTTTAGCATTCAAATGTATGAGCAAAAAAAATTATGTCATTTACATAGACTGAGAACTACAAAAAATATCAAGTAGAAACTGAAAGCACAAAGGGATCTTTGTAGGATCAGTTAAATGATTGCTTTAGATCCGAAGACTGGAGATAGTGTTAGATTCACAAAAGTCTCTGTCAATAGGGATTCTGCAAGGAAGACACCTGGCAACTTTTTGATATCGATATTGTAATACCTGGAGTCCTTAGTGAACAGTGTAGGCTGGTGGGTAAAAATCAGTCACGCTACCCACCTCTTTATGAACCACATTGCAGTAGCATATGCAGTAATGATTAGAAAGCCAACTGCTGAGAAGAGGGCATTGTGAGTAGTAGAGAGAAATGAATGGTATGTAAATATGTGGAAAGGAATAAAGGACGAACAATGCCAAGCAACTATGAGTCTCTGAGCACAGCCTATGGCCAGGTTAGCAGCAGTCACCCAGCCCCACTCCATGTTAATACTGCTTCGGTTTCTGTAGAACCCATCACCCCCTTTCCGCCACTGAGACTGCCTTATACTGGCCCTCTCCATTTTTAGCTTAGGTGTCTGCAACAGCCTTTCATGACCTCCCTGGCGGTTCCCAGTCTCCGCAGGCTCAGCATGCTCTAGAGTGCTACCTTATGGATCTTTCTACAGGACCCATCCACTCTTGTCCAAACTTAGGCTCCATCCCTGCCTCCATATTGTATTGCAAAGCTTTTGTCATGCTTTTTATTTGCAGAAACAGGATTGGTTGTCAAGCACAATCTTCTTCAGAATCCAAAAATAAAAACAGGGGAAAAGAAGGAACTAAAATGGTTGAAGTCAAAGACAGATTTCTCCCAGTGTAACTTCTGGCCCTTCTCTACCTCTGCCTCATGTTCCTCTCTTACCAGCAGCCTTGGCCGTTCTTGGAAGAATGTTAGGACTCAAGAGGCACCATTTGAAAATCAATGATTAAAATAAAATGTCCATACTTCTTAGCAAAACACACAGTTTTCTTCATTGGGCTCCTATAGCCCATTTCTGGTCCTTTCCCATCATACCTATGGTTCAAACAATTCTGAAGAACATACAGCCACTGACTAACCCATGCAATTTCCTACCATTCTGGATTTGTACGTGGTGTCCCCACTGCACAAAAGGTACTACCACCACGCCTTTCTCTCAGTCTGCACTAACATCTAGAACTAGTACATAACTTCTCTGTAAAGCCTTCACCTCCCATTAGGCAGGTCCATCCCTCTCTTTTGTCAGTTCCCACTGTACTTTACACACACTGCTATCAATACTCTTGACATTTATGGTAATTATTGGTATAGATGGTTATGTATTTGTTATACTTCAAGCCCCTTTGGTTCAGAAACAGTGCCTTATTCTTTTGACTTAAGTACCTAGTAAAGTGCCAGGCATATGCAAAATGATAAATAAATTATTGCTCTGTGCATTGAAAATGTGAGGCCCTGTCAGACAGAGAGAGCTTGTCAATAATCATGAGCTAATTATCAGCTGAACCAACATTGCAATCCAGATCCCCTGACCTTGCAATGACCTTGACAACACACAATGTAGTGTCTAAACCTTCTACATTAATTTAGGATCATCCTTCTACTCTCCAAGTTCATTTCCCACAATTCACTTTCCTGGCCAGACTTCTTGCAGCTGCATTTTTTCCTACAGCTGCAATCACAGAGAACAACTGAATGCTGAGGAAGTTGGAAGTGAATTAGTTTGTAATAATATTGACAACCAATTAGTCACATCAACACACTTTTATTATTCAACTGCATGTGCACTCTACTAAGCATTATGGGTGAAACAAAGAAAATTATGAGTTCATCCTTGTTTCCAAATAGGTTGCTCTCTGTTAGGGGAGGTTTACCAAATTACTATACACTGTGTATATGATAACTACTGTAGAGCAACACCAGCTGGCAGTCACAGGAGAGAGAGCTCTTCCAGGCTAAGCTGTTTTTCTAAGGAGACTTCCTGGCACAGTTGACATTTGAAGTTGGACCAGATGACAGGAAATAACCTCAACAGGTGAAAGGAACATAGAGAGAAGTCACAATACCAAGAAAGCTTAGAGGTGCAAGAAGCAAGATCTAAATTGCACTCCTTGGAAGCTGACTTGGCTAGAAAGCTGTTCTTGAGAACAGAACTGTATATATCCACATCTGTGGGGAACATAGCATCTGACTCAGTGCCCAGAACATAGTGGACTATCAGTAATGATTTACTGAGTGACAAACCCAAAGGAATCTATAAAAAATGCAGGATGGTATGGAAAGCTTCAGTTTCTGTAGAATACATTCTGTAGAATTTTAGCAAAAATCACATGATAAAGTGTCAAGTTAATATGATTTATTTTGAAAAATATGAAGATAAAACAAAACCTGAGTCTAAACAGATCAGTAAATTGAGGAAATAGAAAATGATACCCATCTAAGGCATGGACTAGGTGTTCAGAGGACTGAGAGCAGGAAGCAGCTTGTGGAGAGGAGCTGACAGTGGCTTCTCAGCAAATACCTGGAACAGGTGTTAAAATTGATTTTGAGGTGATATATGAAAAGGCAACCTATGTTTAAAGGACCAAAGATGAATCTATCATGTAAAGGGTGCTCAGAAAGAGCTATAATCAAACTATTAAGGTGTTATAACCAGGAAAGTAGATTGGGGATAGACCAGCAAATAGTATATTTAGATTTTAAAAAATAATCTAAATGTCCATTAAAAAATATTTTTCCAAGAACATTCATTATTTTCTTCTTCATTAGATGTGGAAGAATATTCCTCATTAAGGAATTCTCTGTTGTACCCATTTTAACGACAGGCGTGACCCTTTATATTATTCCAAGAATAAGTTCTTATATGAATGATCTGGAAATTGTGCTTTGTTGTTGAGGTACTCAGTGCCTCAGAGGTCCACTTCGCTGACCATTCTGTGACTTATTCCCCTAATCAGACCCTAAAATTCCACTTCATGGAGGATAAAAGTTGTTCATCATGATTTGGTTTTGAGCAGTAGAAAGATTCTGAATGTAGCATTCTTCGCAATGGGTCATTTCCAACACCGTTCTTTGATGCTTTATTAAGATGTAACTAGATTGATACAATAATGCTGATTCAAATAACCCATTTTTGCTTCATTGGTTTTCAATCAGTTGACATTCAGACTCCTATTTATTAGCTATAATGAATTAGAAATGGCTAATTTTTCTCCCAACAAGCAAAAGAATTTTCCCCACATTTCATTTCATGGATGAAGTGACTCTTTTTCTATCCTTCCGCTCTTTGTTCTGATGGAAATTTCTATCAGCTGAGAAGCACTGTGAGGGAAGTAATGTATTCAATAGAAGTGCAAGAAGCGCTACTATGCTGCATATGGGAATTTTATATTTGTGAGAGGACTTGCCATTTCAGAGGCATTTTCCTCCCATACTTCAAAGGGTTCTGTTACCTGTGTTTCGTACGCCTGTGCATGTACCACCTCTCCCTCTGCACATCCACATGGCACACCCCACATTTAATGAGCCTCCAGGTGGGTCTCATGTGGAGCATCACTGCTTCTGCGAAAGCCAAGGAACTGACCCATTACAGCCGAAAGGAACTTTTTAGAAGTCCCAGGATTCCAACCTAAATTGAAACAGTAAGGAAATTTTACAAGAAATACAATTTTCTGAGTTTCTTCTCATGTTTTCACCATAGTGAATAAGGGAACTGGGAAGTACTGACTCTATAAATATTTCCTGATGAGAAAATTTTGTTTTATTTGGAGAGCAGATTGTGGTATTATTATCACTAAGAATTTTAAGCAAAAATCACATGATAAAGGGTCAGGTTAATGCTGTTTATTTTGAAAAATGTGAAGACAAAACAAAACCTAAGTTTTATAGATTATTATGACAGAAGAGAGATGTTGTACATAAACATATCACCTACCATGCCAGCTAATTTCTCAGTTCTCAATTTCTCTTCACCACTCTCTTATTCATTCAAGAAGTAGATTCCATGGAGGGAAAGGCAAGAATAAACAGTGAATAAGTTTTTCTTAGGAAGAGATTCTAATCTAATGGGGAAGACACAAAACTGTGCAATTGTGGTGGTTGGATATTGAGACCTTCAGCTCAGGTTACATACAGAAATAATAGTAACAACAATAACCATAATAGTGACTTTTATCAATTTCTCCTATTCAGCTTACTTTCTACCTTTAGCTTCTATTCTACCAGGGTACAAAAATTAAATCCCAGCCAATTCTATTTGGGTTGATCAGAGTAACCTTTATGGGTTTCCTTTGTTTTTTCTAGGATTGTGATTAAATTAGCAAAGAGAGGATGTGAGATTTACATGGTACTAGGTGTCCTGTGAGGGGTCACCGATCTTGGTGGCTGGTTGGAGCGGATTATTAATGCACCGTCCTTGACCCTGACTCGAGGCATCATGGTCCCCGTGGCTCTTCACTCCAGATGCTTTTCACTCTCGGCACAGCTGCTACCCTGTTGCTGCCCTCGCATGGGGAGAGTCTCTGAACCCACCTGAGGAATATGCCTGGATGCCATACACAATCTCCACAGCTCTTCTAAGAGCTGGCTGCCCTCTCCCTACCACCCAGCAAAGCAAAGTACAAGCCTTCTATGCTATCAAGCTCTTAACCTATCTGAAGTTCTATTACCCCAATCCCATTTCATTAAAAGAACCCCCTATTAAGGACAAAGAAAATTCTAAGGTCTTTCTTCTCCACCAATTTTCATTTGTAGCCGAGAGGTAATGATCTTTGTTTAGATAAGGAGAAGAAAAGATAGGATAAGTGGATAATTCCTAAGTAGTCTCTTAAATTTGTTGTCTATGATTTTAGACCTTATGGTCTTAAGTCATTACAGCCTTAGATTTTAATATTCAATACAGGATTTTTTAACAGCTCCCTTCCAAATTTTTAAATTAAGCCTTTTTTGTTCATTTATTTCAATATTCTTTCTTGATATCAAGGACACAAATGTCACAGTCTAGTTTAATGGAGAAATGTGTTGGAGTCAAAATGAATTATCAGAGCAAAAAATATTGATATATCAAAATATTATGCCACATAAATGACTACAGAATGTATTAAATATTATAGTAGAGAATACTGTAGTTACATAGAGAAGAAAATGGTATTGGCCAAGTATAGGTATCATACATTTTATTAAAAAGTAACAATAGGTGTAATGCCTTTTCTCTGATCTCCCCTCCACCTAAAGTTTTCTCATAGGAAATGTCTATATTTATGGATTATAGTTCATGTGAAAATGTATGTATCTAGGATTATATTCCATTTAGGTTTCCATCTTTACTAATTTTTTGCTAAATGCAAACACAGGTTTGTTTTGTTTTTGAATCGGAGACTCACTATCACTACTCACTTAAAAGCAAACAATAATCATGTAATCCCCCACATCACAACTCTTACTCTTGGGAAATTGCAGTAAAGTCAGTAAATGTCCTCTGCATACAGAAATGACAAAGAAATGGTAATCTTTTTTATATAGAAGGGAGAGGAAGCTCTCCCCCTTCTCTCAAAAAAAAAATTGAAAGGAAAAGTGATTGCTCCTCAGGAATCTTGGATTGTCATGCTAACCTTTTGTAAGTAATAAATCCCTAAGGGCCATCTAATTCCAATGTCTTAAGCTTTGCAACCCAGAGATGTCTCCTAGTCCTTTTACCTCTTGAATGTAAACATATAGCTCCAGAATCAATAATTATCTTTTATTTTTAAGACTAAAATGATGTAATTTCCTACTATGGAATTAACTGCTTAAATTTTTTTTTGTTGAAGTATCATTGATATACAATCTTGTATTGGTTCCAAATGTATAACACAGTAGTTCAACAGTTACCTATATTATTAAATCCTTATCCCATCTAGTGAGGTTGCTATCTATAAATATAGAAAGATGTTACAGAATCATTGACTATATTTTCCATGCTATGCTACCATCCCTGTGACCAGCTTATATTGTGATGTGAATTATTGTGCCCCTTTATGCCCCTCACCCTCTTCCCCTACATGCCCCAACAACAATCCCTTGGTAACCACTAGTCACTTCTCAGTGTCTATGGACTACTGCTGTTTTATACACAATGGAATATTATTCAACCATAAAAAGAAAAATCTTGCCATTTGCAACAACATGGGTGGATCTAGAGGGTACCATGCTCAGTGAAATAAGCCAGGTGGAGAAAGACAAATACCATATAATTTCACTTATTTGTGTGACATAAAAACAATGCAAAACAGAAAGATCAATAATTATCTTTTGACTCTGACTATATCATTGTAAATTACTTTCTAAGGATTACTTTAGTTCAGGATCCAAAGTCGCAGTAAAATTTCAGTTAAAAAAAGTTCTGTAACTGTGTAGAAACAAAGATGTTTTCTCTACAACACATCTCAGACACACACACATAAAGGATACTGGAATTATATTTGGTATTCAGAGTTCATGCCATTCAAGCATATAAACCATCCTCAAAGTCAATAAATATCATTTGCAATGAATACATAGAGTCCCAAAGAATACATAAAATATATATATATATTGAATATAAGAGGTTTCTGGAAAAACACAGATAATTTCTTTTGGAAGTCTGAGACTGGACTATGGCAAAACTTATTTCTTTCTGTACCTAACATAAAGTCAATTATAATTTTTATAAATGAAATATAACACATTTACTAAAAAATTAAGTCAAAGATCACACTTGGAATTTCCAAGTCTTACATCAATGATACTGAAAATGTTTTGATGATAGACTTAAATGGTTACTGGTGAGACAGACTTCTGTGATATTTCATGATAGTTCCCCCTTTCTGTTACAGCAAAAGGAGAATCTCATTTTCCTTTTATCCTATGTTCAATTATCTACTGGTTTAAGACCATTTGAAGACAAAATTGTTAAAAGAAAAATTTATCTTTGAAGAATTTTGAAAAATATTTTAAAATCCTTTAAAAGACATTTGTTAATGTGAAATTGATTTTAGAAATTGAAAGTTGAATTAAAAGTTAGAACTTGGCATCTTTAGTGGTTGTTAAACTTACTTTTCAAGTCAAAGAACTTTTAGTCTTTAAACCTCTGAAACTGAAATCAATATTACTTTATCTTTGAACAGATCTTACAACATAATAGAAATACAGTGACATAAAAAAGACTCCTCTGTGACCACCATTTATAAGGAATATACCCTAATTGAGACTAGCCAAATGGTGTGACTGAGATACTAAGCATTAGGGACATTAAGTGTTCGTGTTAATGCTGACTTAAGAGAATTTTAATAAGTTTGGATTTGCATTTTCTCATTTTTCCTAGATGGTTAATAATACCTCACCTACCTTACCAGACTATTGTGTAAATACATAAAAGCAGAAGCATTTAAAAACTAAGAAATCCTATTAATACAAAATTAAGAAAATCCATTATGTTAATAAACTCTTAATGTTTCTAAATTGCCTCAAGACATTTTCAGCATAACAATATGTGACTGTTCTTTGTGTTGCTAAATGTGAAGGTGTGATTTGTAGTCTATGTGACTGCTTTGTATTCATTTATAAGGTACTCATAAAATATGCATATAATAGAATATGCTTCATCTGCATTTTTCTGAGGTGAATCCTGTCAAATATTTGATCATAGGTGCATCAAATAGTTTTGTGTAAAGATAGCTACTTATGCTAATTTGCTCAATCAAAAGTATGTAAAGACAGTCTAGTGTAGCAGGATACACAAACAAACTACCCTTTTCCCTTGATTTTATTTACTTGAATAAGCTATTTTTTAATCTGTATAATTTTTCTTATCTAGGAAATCCATATTTCCATGAGCAGAACTGAACATATAAAAAAGCAGAGATTTACAATTGTGTCTAAGATCATAATTTTGATTATCATATGAAATATGTGATATTTATGCATATATGCTATTTTCTACCAAGGAAATTGATGATGTAATTATCCATCAACACCAGCACAAATGGGTTCATATAATTTTGTTAGTAGTGGGCAGTAACTGGACAAGCAAAAATTGTTGAATATAGGAAGACAGAGACTCCCCTGTGGATAGTGTGACATTTGAGAACTGGGCCTTGGAAGAAATATACAGATGAGTGGAGGTGAAAGAAACAGAACAAGAAAAGGCAGAGGGCCACAAAGCTTCAGGATCTATTTCTTGAATAAAAAGTAGTCATGTTTGGTGTGAAGAGTGACAGAATGTGCCATCCCCAAATATGTCACTTTGACGTACTGATTATTTTGAGCAGTAGACTTGAAAAACAAGAAGAGGTTTTCTTTGAACTCCTCTTATGGGCCTAAAGACAGATCATTCAAAATGAGCTCAATTGTCATAAGTCCTCTCCCTGTCTGCAGTTTCATCAAAGATGGAAGACAGTCTCATCACAGGAAAAAAAACTAGAAGTTGACACCACACCAAAACAAACTGTCACAGACTACCATATCTCCTGACTGTTCTTCTAAGGGTCTATTCATCTTTCCCAAAAATCATTTACCTTCCCTCAAAGAGCTACATCCCCTCTCCTCTTCCCTTACTAAGATGATATTGAAGCCTGAATTCTAAGCCACCTCTTTGAGTTACTCATTTTTCCCTATGTATCTCCCAAGCATATATAAGGTATACATGTCAATAAACTTCTGTTTGTTTTTCTCCTGTTAATCTGTGTTTTATTACAGGGGTCTCAGACAAGAATCCAAAAGAGTAGAGGGAAAATTATTTTCCTCCTCTATGGGTGAAAAACAGGACAGGTACAAGGAAGTGAGAAGGGAAGCTCAGTCACGGAGTGCAGTCGAATCATTCAGAGACTTACATACTAGGGAAGGAGTCTGGACTTAACCCCAGAGAAAATGCAGGGTCAATGACAATTTTTAATCATAGAAATGGTATACATACAGCTGTCCAGGGAGCAGGAAACCTAACCTGTTAACATAGTGTAAGCAGAGATTAGAAATGGTTGAGAAGATATTACAGTCATACAGGTAGATACAATCTAAGGTATAATCCATGGAATGGTATATGGCAGATGAATATGGGGATAAGGCATTAAATCAAAAGGATTTCATGACTAGATGAGGGAGTGAAGGATAAACCAAAGGCAACTGTGTGTGGTAAATAATATCAATGACTAGAAATCAGAAAGATGGAAACTAAAGGACAGTCTTTCAAGTATGTGATGAAGGATGCACAGGCTTGGAAGAGAACAAATTTCATGC
Organism: Manis javanica; assembly: GCF_040802235.1. NCBI lineage: Eukaryota > Metazoa > Chordata > Mammalia > Pholidota > Manidae > Manis > Manis javanica. Next base: position 144,365,619 of record NC_133160.1, read on the forward strand.
TTTCATTAATCTACTCAGTTCTTCCTTTCTATTTTCATTTATTCAGAAATAGGGAAGCAAAATAGCATAATGGCTGAGTAATAGAAATTCAAATAGGACCAAGATAATTGGTCGTTATTGATGCCTCTTTTGCTTGTGTGTATGGTTGAACAGATTAACTTCTCTAAATCTTGGTTTTTCTCAGTTGTTAAAAGGAAAATATACACCTAATTATTATATGAACTAAATGTGACAATATGCGTAAGATAGGACATACAGTTAGCACCCAAAAAGGCTAGTTTAACTCTACATGTAATGAGATAACAACAGGGATTATAGTTTTCCTGAAGGAGGGGAAAAATGATAAACTAATTGTAACTTGATTCCCTTTCCCTTTACTCCCAACACCAAGCTTCTTGCCCTGCCATAGTCAAGCAGCTGCTGGGACCCATTGGTGACAGGTTGTAAGTAAGGCCTTGGAGTACATTGGAGGATGAGGAAAGGTTAGATGGGGAGAGTTTTCCAGGGCTCCTACTCTTGGAGGTTGTGTATGTGGCAGAAAATAACCCCATACAATATATATATGAATACATACAGAGAACAAAAATTGCCTTATATTTAAGAACACTAAAAAGAAGCTAAAAAGGTAATAGTATATAAAGTAACATGAAAGAGAGTTGAAAAATTGTACCTGAGGTGAATGATACAACTGTTATTTAATGAATTAGTTTATTAAAACTCTGGAGTTTCAATAGCAAAAAATGCAAACTAAACAGTAAGTAATGATGGATTTCTCATGACCTGCTGAAAATAAGTGAAGTTGATCCTTTGAAGATAAAAGATTTTTCTGCGGGTCCAATACTATGGAAAACACAAATATTCATAAAAAGGATACTGTTTCTAAGAGCTCTAAAGAAATGTAGAATCATTCTGAAATGTCAATAGAATAGTTGTAACAGAAGCCAAGTCTTCAGAGGACTCAAAAATGAGTGGATGATAAAGAAGTTAACTTATTTTAGTCTATTCTTAACAATATTTAGGGAAGAAAAGAAGGAGAGTGAGGCTGGACATATTTATAGGCTACAGGAAATGGTTTCAAAAAAAATAGAGACAGTGAAAATATGCATTGAAGATGCAAAACACAAAAGAAGGGAAAATTGATGGGAATGTTACAGGAGTTATTCAGTAATGGACCTATCACTGATATGTGTGTATGATAAATATCCACATACTGGTTTATATTCCCACTGTGAACCCTGTGAGCCTTTAATTCACACTAAAGTTAGAGGGAAGAGTCACATCTTTCTTGATCGTGTTTATATTTTCAATGCTCAGTCCAGACTATAGTCTCAAATGAATACTTGATGTCTTAGTAAATAGATATGAGATAGAAAACATAGTCAGAAGTGTTGGCTTTAAGGGAGGAAGATTACAATAAACATAAAGTTAGAGCAAATGGCTGAAGCCTTTGCAGTAAATAAGTCAAGAAGGAAAACTTTCAAGCAGGAAGTCTTTGATGTTAGTGAGAAGGAAGAAGAAGTTGGCATATATGGACAGTTTGGACTTCAATAGAAAAACTGTGTTGGTTTTTTTAAACAGAATGGAAGCTAAAAGGAAACAATTTGGGGTCAGTTATATGTATGAGTGAGTCCAAAATCCAACATTTCTAAGTTATATGATGTTAAGCATATTAATAATTTCTATGTACTTCTATTTTCTCATTTCTTGATGAGAAAATAACACCTGGCCCACAGAGTAGATTGAACGACAATGTGATACTGAAGATAAATCACCAGTTCCTGTCTGCCTCAGAGCAAGTAGTACACACATCATAAGTGTGTCAGACTCTATTGTATGATTGTGAAGGACAATCATCTGCAATGGGGAGCCAAAAAATGAACCACAACTGACACACTTCTCTGTAACTCTCAGGTAGGGCTTTGGCAGAAATATCATCATCACCAGCAAGTCAGAGTATGAATCTGAAACCTGATTTCCAAACCTGGCTCTACCACTTGGCAGCTGTGAGGCCTTTGGAAATTCTTAAATTATCTCTGCCCCAGTTTACTCATTTTTAAAATAGGTACAGTAATACCTAATTTAAAGAGTTGCTTTGAGTATTAAATGAGTCACTGTATATAAAATACTTAAAGCAGCATTTGTCCCATAAGAACTGTGTGAATACATTGCAGTTAAAATCAGGAATGAATATTCAGGGAAATGAGGACGGGACATAGGCATTTGCTTAGGAGAGAATGCTCAAAGAGTAGGAAACAAATGCAGTGTGTAGGAATGAGGTATAAGACAAGACAGAAAAAAGTGTGGCACATGAAGATAAAAATAAAGTAAACAATATGAAAGCTCATTTTGAGACCAGCTAAAACAAATATTTTAATTATATTAGGAAGAGAAACAGAGCAGGGAGGGAATGGAAGGCTTGGGACTGCTGAATACCTAGCTCCAAAGATCTGCACTGGGAGCACAAACCTACATTTCATGGTGCTTTCATGAGACTCATGACTATTGGGTTGGAAAGTTAATACAGGCATATATCTGAGGCCAGATTGGGCATATATCATGAGAACCCAAATAATAAAATTTAATTGTTCTGAAGATTATATTAAAAAGCAAACAGAGGGAGATGGATTAAAGATGGTGGTGTGAGAGGAGAGAGAGGCTTCCTCCTAAAACTGGATACAATTAGAAAATATAGCTGGCACAACTAATCTTGAGAGAGCAACAGGAAAGAGGACGGCATCAGACTGCACACACCTGGAGAAAAGAGCAGACCTCACCGAACAGGGTAATGTACCAGAGCTGTGGCTCCACAGGACCCAAGCCCTTCCCACACCCCAGCTCACTGGAGGGAGGAAAAGAAACTGAGCAGGGAGGGAGTGGAAGGCCTGGGACTGCTGAATACCTAGCTCTGGAGATCTGCTCTGGGAGCACAAACCTACATTTCATGGTCCTTTCATGAGACTCGCATGACTAATGGGTTGGAAAGTTAATATGGGCAAAATTCCTAGGGAGACTGGGATTCCAGCTGCTTGTGGAAAGCAGGGATCCATATCTGGCTTCTATGGGACAAAAACTTATACCTGTGTGCCTGGCCCACTGGCTCAGGCAATGGAGACAGGCACAGTAACCGGGAGGCGGGGAACAGCTCTTTCCTCCCCCCAGTACCAGTACCGCTCCCCTGTGACCCCGGACATTGCTTCAGGGGCTGAGTAGATCTAGAATAGACCTTCTGGACAGTAGAGGGCACCATGTACAAACATGAAACACCAAAGGAACCTTATCAAGAGTAAAATTATTAATACAACTCCCAAGAAAGATTTAAATGATATGGACCTCGTGACTCTTCCTGAAAGGGAGTTCAAAATAAAAATCATCAACATTCTAATGGAGGTAGGGAAAGACATCCAAGAACTCAGGAATGAATTCAGGTCAGAGATCCAATTATTGAAGAGCATGATGGAGGGTATTAAAAGCAGGTTGGATATGCTGGAGGAGATAATAAATGAAATAGAAACTAGAGAAGAGGAATACAAAGAAGCTGAGGCACAGAGAGAAAAAAGGATCTCTAAGAATGAAAGAATATTGAGAGAACTGTGTGACCAATCCAAGCGGAACAATATTTGGATTATAGGGATACCAGAAGAAGAAGAGAGAGAGAAAGGGATAGTAAGTGTCTTTGAGGAGGTAGTTGCTGAAAACTTCCCCAATCTGGGGAAGGAGATAGTCTCTCAGGCCACGGAGATCAACAGATCTCCCAACACAAAGGACACAAGGAAGACAACAGCAAGACACATAGTAATTAAAATGGGAAAGATAAAGGATAAGGACAGACAGTTAAAAGCAGCCAGAGACAGAAATAAGATCACATACAAAGGAAAGCCGATCAGGCTAACATCAGACTTATCAGCAGAAACCTTACAGGCCAGAAGGGAGTGGCATGATGTATTTAAAGCCATGATGCAGAAGGGCCTGGAACCAAGATACTTTATCCAGCAAGATTATCATTTAAATTTGAAGGGGGGATTAAACAATTTCCAGATAAGCAAAAGCTGAGAGAGTTTACCTCCCACAAACCATCTCTGCAGTCTACATTTTGGAGGGACTGTTATAGATGAAAGTGTTCATAGGGTTGAATACCTGTCAACAGAGGTAATAAAACAACAGTAAAGAAAATAGAACAGCTAATTATGAAGCAAATGCAAAATTAAATTAACTATCCCCAAAGTCAATCAAGGGATAGACAAAAAGTACAGAATTTGATACCTAATATATAAAGAATGAAGGAGGAAGAAAAAGGAGGAGAAATAGAAGAGAACCTTTAGATTGTGTTTGTAACAGCATACTAAGTGAGTTAAGTTAGACTCTTAGATAGTAAGGAAAGTAACCTGGAACCTTTGTTTACCACAAATCTAAAGCCTGAAGTGGCAATTACATACCTATCGATAATCACCCTAAATAGAAATGGACTGAATGCACCAATCAAAAGACATACAGTCACTGAATGGATAAAAAAAAAGACCCATCTATATGCTGCATATGAGAGACTCACCTTAAACCCAAAGACATGCACAGACTAAAAGTCAAGTGATGGAAAAAGATTTTTCCTGCAAACAATAGGGAGAAAAAAGCAGGTGCTGCAATACTAGTATCAGACAAAATAGACTTCAAAACAAAGAATCTAACAAGAGATAAAGAAGGACATTACATAATGATAAAGGGCTCAGTCCAACAAGAGGATATAACCATTATAAATATATATGCACCCAACACAGGAGCACCAGCATATGTGAAGCAAATACTAACAGAACTAAAGAGGGAAATAGACTGCAATGCATTCATTTTAGGAGACTTCAACACACCATTTACTCCAAAGGACAGATCCACCAGACAGAAAATAAGTAAGGACACAGAGGCACTGAACAACACACTAGAACAGATGGACCTAATAGACATCTATAGAACTTTACAGCCAAAAGCAACAGGATATACATTCTTCTCAAGTGCACATGGAACATTCTCCAGAATAGACCACATACTAGGCCACAAAAAGAGCCTCAGTAAATTCAAAAAGATTGAAATTCTGCCAACCAACTTTTCAGATCACAAAGGTATAAAACTAGAAATAAATTGTACAAAGAAAGCAAAAAGGCTCACAAACACATGGAGGCTTAACAACATGCTTCTAAATAGTCAATGGATCAATGACCAAATCAAAATGGAGATCCAGCAATATATGGAAGTAAATGACAACAACAACACAAAGCCCCAACTTCTGAGGGACGCAGAGAAAGCAGTCTTAAGAGGAAAGTATTTAGCAATCCAGGCATATTTAAAGAAGAAAGAACAAACACAAATGAATAGTCTAACATCACAATTATCAAAATTGGAAAAAGAAAGACAAGTGAGGCCTAAAGTCAGCAGAAAGAGGGACATAATAAAGATCAGAGAAGAAATAAATAAAATTGAGAAGAATAAAATAATAGAAAAAATCAATGAAACCAAGAGCTGGTTCTTTGAAAAAATAAACAAAATAGATAAGCCTCTAGCCAGACTTATTAAGAGAAAAAGAGAATCAACATACATCAACGTAATCAGAAACGAGAAAGGAAACATCACAATGGACCCCACAGAAATACAAAGAATTATTAGAGAGTACTATGAAAACCTATATGCTAACAAGCTGGGAAATCTAGGAGAAATGGACAGCTTCCTAGAAAAATACAAACTTCCAAGACTGACCAAGGAAGAAACACAAAATCAAAACAAACCAATCACCAGCAAAGAAATTGAAGTGGTGATCAAAAAACTGCCCAAGAACAAAACCCTGTGCCAGGTGGATTTACCTCAGAATTTTATCAGACATACAGAGAAGATATAATACCCATTCTTCTTAAAGTTTTCCAAAAAATAGAAGAGGAGGGAATACTCCCAAACTCATTCTGTGAAGCCAACATCACCCTAATACCAAAACCAGGCAAAGACCCCACCAAAAAAGAAAATTACAGACCAATATCTTTGATGAATGTAGATGCAAAAATACTCAATAAAATATTAGCAAACCAAATTCTAAAATACATCAAAAGGATCATACACCATGACCAAATGGGATTCATCCCAGGGATGCAAGGATTGTACAACATTCGAAAGTCCATCAACATCATCCACCACATCAACAAAAAGAAAGACAAAAACCACATGATCATCTCCATAGATGCTGAAAAAGCATTTGACAAAATTCAACATCCATTCATGATAAAAACTCTCAACAAAATGGGTATAGAGGGCAGGTACATCAACATAATAATGGCCATATGTGATAAACCCACAGCTAACATCATACTGAACAGTGAGAGGCTGAAAGTCTTTCCTCTGAGATCAGGAACAAGACAGGGATGCCCACTCTCCCCACTGTTATTCAACATAGTACTGGAGGTCCTAGCCAGGGCAATTAGAGAAAACAAAGAAATACAAGCAATCCAAATTAGTAAAGAAGAAGTTAAACTGTCACTATTTGCAGATGACATGATATTGTACATAAAAAACCCTTATGACTCAACTCCAAACCTACTAGAACTGATATCGGAATACAGCAAAGTTGCAGGATACAAAATTAACACACAGAAATCTGTGCCTTTCCTATACACTAACAATGATCTAATAGAAAGAGAAATCAGGAAAACAATTCCATTCACAATTGCATCAAAAAGAATAAAATACTTAGGAATAAACCTTACCAAGGAAGTTAAACACCTATACCCTGAAAACTATAAGACACTCTTAAGAGAAATTAAAGAGGACACTAACAAATGGAAACTCATCCCATGCTTTTGGCTAGGAAGAATTAATATCATCAAAATGGCCATCCTGCCCAAAGCAATATACAGATTTGATGCAATCCCTATCAAATTACCAACAACATTCTTCAACAAACTGGAACAAATAGTTCAAAAATTCATATGGAAACACCAAAGACCCCAAATAGCCAAAGCAATCCTGAGAAGGAAGAATAAAGTGTGGGGGGGATCTCACTCTCCAACTTCAAGCTCTACTACAAAGCCACAGTAATGAAGAAAGTTTGCTACTGGCACAAGAATAGAGCCATGGACCAGTGGAACAGGATAGAAACCCCAGATATTAACCCAAACATATATGGTCAATTAATATATGATAAAGGAACCATGGACATACAATGGGGAAATGACAGTCTCTTTAATAGATGGTGCTGGCAAACCTGGACAGTTACATGTAAAAGAATTAAACTGGATCACTGTCTAACCCCATACACAAAGGTAAATTTGATATGGATCAAAGACCTGAATGTAAGTCATGAAAGCATAAAACTCTTAGAAGAAAACATAGGCAAAAATCTTTTGGACATAAACATGAGCAACTTCTTCATGAATGTATCTCCCCAGGCAACGGAAACAATAGCAAAAATGAACAAGTGGGACTATATCAAGCTGAAAAGCTTTTGTACAGCAAAGGACACCATAAATAGAACAAAAAGGTACCCTACAGTATGGGAGAATATATTTGTAAATGACAGATCTGATAAAGGGTTGACATCCAAAATATATAAAGAGCTCACACACCTCAACAAACAAAAAGCAAATAATCCAATTAAAAATGGGCAGAGGAGCTGAACAGACAGTTCTCCAAAGAAGAAATTCAAATGGCCAACAGACACATGAAAAAATGCTTCACATCGCTTGTCATCAGAGAAATGCAAATTAAAACCACAATGAGATATCACCTCACCAGTAAGGATCACCACCATCCAAAAGACAAGCAACAACAAATGTTGGCGAGGATGCAGAGAAAGGGGAACCCTCCTACACTGCTGGTGGGAATGTAAATTAGTTCAACCATTGTGGAAAGCAGTATGGACATTCCTCAATATGCTCAAAATAGAAATACCATTTGACCCAGCAATTCCACTTCTAGGAATTTACCCTAAGAATGCAGCAGCCCAGTTTGAAAAAGACAGATGCACCCCTATGTTTATTGCAGCACTATTTACAATAGCCAAGAAATGGAAGCAACCTTAGTGTCCATCAGTAAATGAACGGATAAAGAAGATATGGTTCATATACACAATGGAATATTATTCAGCCATAAGAAGAAAAGAAATCCTACCATTTACAACAACATGGATGGAGCTAGAGGGTATTATGCTCAGTGAAATAAGCCAGGCAGAGAAAGACAGTACCAAATGATTTCACTCATATGTGGAGTATAAGAGCAAAGAAAAACTGAAGGAACAAAACAGCAGCAGAATCACAGAACCCAAGAATGGACTAACGGTTACCAAAGGAAAGGGACTGGGCAGGAGGGGTGGAAAGGGAGGGATAAGAGCAGGGAAAAAGATAGAGGGCCTTATGATTAGCATGTATAATGTGGGGGGGCGCATAGGGAAGGATTTGCAACACAGAGAAGACAAGTAGTGAGTCTACAGCATCTTACTATGCTGATGGACAGTTACTGTAATGGGGTTTGTGGGGGGGAACTTGGTCAAGGAGGTTGTCTAGTAAGCATAATGTTCTTCATGTAATTGTAGATTAATGATAATAAAAGGGAAAAAAGCAAATAGAATATTTTCATTGTTTTCTGAATTATTCTCACATATCTCTTGTTCTGGTTCATCCTTGTTAATAGAGTTTTTGTAGAAAAGTTGTTTTATATTTTTATTGGCACCTGTGATTAAAATATGTACTGTTAATTTAAAATTTAAAGAATTGAAAACACATTTCTTTTAACATGTCTCAACTGGAGATTTTTGATACTTTTATTATAACAGAAATTTTGAACAGTGGTGGCTTCCAGGAAAATTTTAAAATAGGCATACTTAACATGAAAGTGAAATTATCCATTTTTACATTAGACTGTTGTTCATATGCAAATTATGTATATACAACATACACACACACATATATAGTCTAGAAATATAAGGAGAAAATGATAGGTTTGTATAGATAATATAAGATTTTGAAACATAACTTCTTCATCTTTAAAGTCCCAGTTTACATAAATAGGCAAGATGTAGAGTACTGAATAATAATGATGATAAGATAGCTTATTAATAAATTTTAGCAGTATATATAATATATGAAATGAGTCAACATTTTTACCTGCCTCTAAAAGATAAACATGTTGTGGTAATTGTGGGGAAAAAGATGGCTGCATGAGAAGTGAGACAAAAACATCCTCCCAAAACCACATGTAACAGGGAAATACAGCAAATATAACTAATCCTGAAAGAGCAACCCAAAGGCTGCAGAACAGATTGCCTATGTCTGAGGAAAAGAGAAGACCTCACGGAAAAGGGTAAAGTAGCAGAGACACACACAGCGGGACACAAACCCACCCCTGACCCCAGCTCATGGGCAGGAGGAAGAGAAATGCAGTGGGAAGGGAATAGAAGCCAGGACTGCTAAACACCAATCCCTGGAGATCTGCTCAAACCCGTATTACATGCTGCTATGGAGATTAGTGGGGTTGGAAAGCAAAGACAGGCAGATATCAAAGAGACAGACATTCCAACCACTTGTGGAGAACAGGTACCCATAGCCATCTGCTCCAGGAGAAAAGAAAGGTGGGTGTTTTGAAATGCTTACCAACAGCAAGAGGGTTGCTAAAGGTACCCAAGTTTGTTGCTCAGGAAAAAGGACAGGTGGACAAAGTCATTCCAGCATGTTCAACCCAGTAGGCTGGGAGTTTTCAGAAGCTTCAGATGCTCCATCCCTCCGGCTGGCAAGAGAGCACCAAGGCCCCCCACTGCAATACACAGCCTGATGCTCCTTCCTCCTTGAAGGCACCAGTTCACACAACTGCTGCCCTGCCATGGCACCAGGCCAGCCAGAGGGTTTTCCTGACTACTGCAGCTACAGGGCTGTAGCACAGAGGCTCCTCTCTACACTCCACCCGCTGGACCTGGCAGTGGAGGCAGGCACTGTAGCCGAGAAGCAGGAAAAGCTCTTCTGCTCCAGGTGCAGGGAAGCTCCAGAGAAGAGAGCTTCTGGGAACTAGAGGGTGTGACTTTCACAAAGTTATTTTCTAGTAATTATTAGAAATATGAAATGGAAAAATAAATTTTGTACAAAAAAGAATCCAACACACACCAGACAGAGGACTGAGACTGAAATAAACAATATTCTTGACAAATATTTCAAAATAAAAATCATAAACATGCTTACAGAGATACAGAAAAATATTCAAGATCTCAGGAAGGACTTCAACAAAGAGATAGAAACTTTGAAAAATATAGTATCTGAAATGGAACATAAAATGGTGGAATTTAAAAGCAGGTTACTTGAGGTAGATGAGATATAAATGAAATAGAAATTAGAGAACAGAAAAACAAAAAAAGGTGAGGCACAGAGAGAAAAAGGATCCCTAGGAATGAAAGAATAGTAAGAGAACTTCGGAACCAATCCAAACAGAACAATATTTGCTTTATACAGGTACCAGAATAAGGAGAGAGAGAAAAAGGGACTGAAAGCCTCTTTGGGGATATAACTGTTGATAATTCCCCAATCTAGGGAAGGAAATAGTCTCTCAGGCCATGGAAGTGCAGAGATCTCCCAACACAAGGGACCCTAGGAAGGCAACACCCAGACTTAAATAATTAAAATGGCAAAGATCAAGGACATGGAAAGAGTATGAAAAGCAGCCCGAGAGAGAAAAAAGATCATGTACAAAGGAGAACCCATCAGGCTATCATCAGACTTCTCAGCAGACACCTTACAGGCCAGAAGGGAGTGGCATGATATATTTAATGCAATGAAACAAAAGGGCCTCCAACCAAGAATACTCTACCTGGTAAGAATATCATTTAATTTTGAATCAGGGATTAAACAATTTCCAGATAAGCAAAAGTTCAGGGAATTTACTTTCCACAAACCATCTCTAAAGTGTATTCTCATGGGACTGCTATAGATGGGGGTACTCCTACAGCTAAATGCTGCCACCAGAGAAAATAAAACCACAGTAAATGAAATAGACCAAAATGAAATGCAAAATTAAGTCATTTAAGGGATAAACAAAGAGGACAGCATATGAAACCTAATATATAAAGCATGAAGGAGGAAGAAGAAGAAGAAGAAGAAGGGAGAAAAAAACACTTTTAGATTGTGTTTGAAATAGCATAATAAGCTACTTAAGTTAGACTGTTAGGTAGTGAAGAGCCTTTCTTGAACCTTTAGTAACCATGAATCTAAATCCTTCACTGGCAATAAGTACACATCTATTTATAATCACCCTAAATGTAAATGGACTGAATGCACCAATCAAAAGACACAGAGTTAAAGAGTGGATAAAAAACAAGACTCACAAAAACCCAAAGACATACACAGAATAAAAGTGAAGGGATGGAAAAAGATATTTTGTACAAATAATAGAGAAAAAAGAGCAGGAGTTGCAGTACTTGTATCAGACAAATAGATTTCAAAACAAAGAAAGTAACAAGAGACAAAGAAGGATATTAAATAATGATAAAGGGGTCAGTCCAACAAGAGGATATACCATTATAAATATCTATGTACCCAATATAGGAGCACCTAAATATGTGAAATAAGTACTAACAGAATTAAAGTGGGAAATAGAATGCAATGCATTCATTTTAGGATACTTCAACATACAACTCATTCCAAAGGACAGACCAACCAGACAAACAATAAATGAGACAGAGGCTCTGAACAATCTATTAGGACAGACGGACCTAACAGACATCTACAGAACACACCACACAAAAGCAGCAGGATACACGTTCTTCTTAAGTGTACATGCAATGTTTTCTAGACTAGATCACATAGTAGGCCACAGAAAGAGCTTCATTAAACTCAAAGAGATTGGAATTGGGACAATCAGATTCTCAGACAACAGAGGTATGAAACTCAAAATAAATTATGCAAAAAAACCCCAATAAGCCCACAAACACATGGAGGCTAAACAACATGCTGCTAAATAATCAATGGATCAATGACCAAATAAAAACAAAGATCAAGCAATACATGGAATCTAATGAAAACAAATCAACACCCCAAAACCTATGGCATGCAGTGAAGGAAGCCCTAGGAAAACAGTGTACTTCAGTACAGGCCTACCTCAAGAAAGAAGAACAACCCCAAGTGGACAGTCTAAACCCACAATTAATAACATTAGGAAAAGAAGAACAAATTAAGCCCAAAGTAAGTAGAAGGGACATAATAAAGATAAGAGCAAAAATAAATAAAACTGAGAAGAATAAATCATTAGAAGGAATTAGAAAAACCAAGAGCTGGTTTTTTGAGAAAATAAACAATATAGATAAACTCCTAGCCAGACTTATCAAGACAAAAAGGGAGTGTACACACATAAACAGAATCAGAAATGAGAAAGGAAAAATCACTATGGACATCACAGAAATCAAAGAATTTTTAGAGAATACTGTGAAAAATTATGTGCTAACAAATTGGATAAACTAGAAGAAATGGACAACTTTCTAGAAAAATACAACATTCCAAGACTGACCCAGGAAGAAACAGAAAATCTGAATAGACCAATTACCAGCAACAAAATTGAATTGGTAATCAGAAAACTACCTAAGAACAAAACCCCAGGACTAGATGGCTTCAAGCTGAATTTTATCAAACATTTAGAGAAGATCTAATACCCATCCTCCTTAAAATTTAGTAAAAAGTAGAAGGGGAGGGAATACTTACAGACTCATTCTATGCAACCAGCATCATTCTCATACCAAAACCAATCAAAGACACCACAAAAAAAGGAAAATTAAAGACCAATATCTCTGATGAACATACCTGCAAAAATCCTCAACAAACTATTCACAAACTGAATTTAAAAATACATCAAAAAGGTCACCCATCATGATCAAGTAGGATTTATTCCAGGGATTCAAGGATGGTACAATATTTGTAAATCAATGAATATCATACCACATCAAAAAAAGGACAAAATTCACATGGTCATTTCAGTACATGCTGAAAAAGCATTTGAAAAAATTCAACAACACCCATTCATGATAAAAACTCTCAACAAAATAGGTATACAGGGCAAGTACCTCAACATAATAAAGGCCATATATGAAAAACCTACAACCAACATCATACTTCACAGCGAAAAACTGAAAACTTTTCCTTTAAGATCAGGAACAAGACAAGGATACCCACTCGTATCACTTTTATTCAACATAGTACTGGAGGTCCTAGTCCTGGCAATCAGACAACACAAAAAAATAAAAAGCATCCAGATTGGCAGGAAGAAGTTAAACTGCCCCTGTTTACAGATGACATGATATTGTTCATAAAAAACCCTAAAGAATCTACCCCAAAACTACTAGAACTAGTAACTGAATTCAACAAAGTTGCAGGATACAAAATTAATACACAGAAATCGGTGGCATTCCTATATACTAATGATAAACTGGCAGAAAGAGAAATCAGGAAAACAACTCCATTTACAACTGCATCAAAAAAAGAATAAAATACCTAGGAATAAACCTAACCAAGGAGGTGAAAAACCTATACCATGAACACTACAAGACATTCATGAGAGAAATTAAAGATAACACCAATAAATGGAAATACATCCCGTGATCACAGATAGGAAGAATTAATATTGTCAAAAGGCCATTTGCCTAAAGCAATCTTCAGATTCAGTGCAATCTCTATCAAAATACCAATAGCATTCTTTAACCAACTAGAACAAGTAGTTCTAAACTTCATATGGAACCACAAAAGACCCCAAATACCCAAAGCAATCCTGAGAAGGAAGAACAAAGCTGGTGGGATTATGCTCCCCGACTTCAAGCTCTACTACAAAGCCACAGTAATCAAGACAGTTGGGTACTGGCACAAGAACAGACCCATAGAAGAATGGAACAGAATAGAGAACCCAGATATAAACACACACTTAAATGGCTGATTAATATGCATTAAAGGAGCCATGGACATACAATGGGGAAATGACGGCCACTTTGACAACTGGTGTTGGCAAAACTGGACACGTAAGAGAATTAAACTAGATTACTTTCTAACTCCATACACAAAAGTAAACTTGAAATGGATCAAACACCTGAATATAACTCATGAAATCATAAAACTCTTAGAAAAAAATAAGCAAAAATCTATTGTATATAAACATGAGCAACTTTTCCCTGAATGCATCTCCTCATCAAGGGAAACAAAAGCAAAAATGAATAACTGGAACTACATCAAACTAAAAAGCTTCTGTACAGAAAAGGACACCATCAGCAGAACAAAAAGGCATCCTACAGTAACGGAGAATATATTTGTAAATGACATATCCTACAAGGGGTTAACATCCAAAATATATAAAGAGCTTACACACCTCAACACCCAAAAAGCAAATAACCTTATTAAAAAATGGGCAGAGGATATGAGCAGACACTTCTCCAAAGAAGAAATTCAGATGGACAACAGGCACATGAAAGATGGTACACATCGCTTATTCTCAGGGAAGTGCAAATTAAAACCACAATGAGATATTAGCTCACACCAGTTAGGATGGTCAACATCCAAAAGACAAGCAACAACAAATGCTGGCGAGGATGCGGAGTAAGGGGAATCCTCCTACATTGTTGGTGGGAATGTAAATTAGTTCAACCATTGTGAAAAGCAATATGGAAGTTCCTCAAAAAACTAAAAATAAAAATGCCATTTGACCCAGGAATTCTACTCCTAGGAATTTACCTGAAGAAAACAAGATCCCTGATTCTAAAAGACATATGCATGCCTATGTTTATCACAGCACTTTTTACAATAACCAAGAAATGGAAGCAAGCTAAGTGTCCATCATTAGATGAATGGATAAAGAAGAGTTGGTACATATAAACAATGGGATATTATTCAGCCATAAGAATAAAAATAATCCTACCATTTGCAACAACATGGATGGAGCTATAGGGTATTATGCTCAGTGAAATAAGCCTGGCAGAGAAAAGCAAGTAGCAAATGATTTTACTCATTTGTGGAGTATAAGAACAAAGCAAAACTGAAGGAGCAAAATAGCAGCAGACTCACAGACTCCAAGAAGGGACTAGCAGTTATCAAATGGAATGGGTTGAAAAGGGTGGGTAGGGATAGAGAAAGGTGATTAAGGTCCATTATAGTTAGCACACATAATATGGGTAGGTCATTGGGAAGGCAGTACAGCATGTAGAAGACAAGTAATGACTCTGTAGCATCTTACTATGCTGATGGACAGTGATTGCAATGTAGTAGGGGAGGACTTGATAATATGGGTGAATGTTGAAACCACAATGTTGCACATGTGAAACCTTCATAAGATTGTATATCAATGATATTTAAATATATATATATATACACATATATAGATACACATATTTATATAGGAGTACTTTGGCTTTCACACTGCATCACATGAAAAAAATTAATTTAAAGAACAGTTCTAAAACCCCAGGTTTGAATCTGAGGTTATGACTACGATATTTATGTGGGTGGCAATACCTAAAAGTCCTGGAGTAGTTTTACTTGACTGGTGAATAAAAGGGAAGATAGGCAACTCCACATACTTTTATCCAGCAACAAAAAACAAGGAAAAGAAAATACAAATGGAATTACATATTCTCTCTCACTGGAATTTTACTTATTTTTGACCATCAGTTACTGCACAGAAGTCAGATGGCAACATTGGAAAATGTCTGATTTTAAGAGACATTTGAATATAGGACAACTGGACATAAATACCACAGAACTTGGACTTGGATCAAATATTCTAAGTAAGCACATCATCTAAAGGCATATATCAAATCTCAGTAACTTACTGAATCTTGTTCTCTGAACAAAAGGAAAAATTTTGGCATAAGAAAAATTGAAACTGCACAAGCTGTAATAGTTGATGGAAAATATGACAATTGGTTTTTACATGCTATAAATTACTGTTCTTTTTCTCATCTCCATGAAAAGAGATTACTTATTAATATTTTTAAAAATTTTCTAGATTTATTGTGGTGATCACTTCATAGCATTGGTAGATGTTGCCTCACTATGTTATATACCAGAATCTAACATAATAGTGTAATAATTAATTGGCAATAACCAATATAATAATTAATATATTATATTATAAATAATAATATAATAATTGAATAATATTCCATTTATAAAACATTTTTTAAAAAATGCTTTGAGGATATCAAAGAAAAGAGTCTTAATTCTACATGGGACCTTGGGAAAGCATTCCCCAAGGAGGTTAGGATTTAATCTGGTTTTTGAAAGTGAATGGATTTTCAGATAAAAAAAAGACAGACATTCCTGTCAGAAAAGCAAAAATGTAAAGGAATCAAGGAATTACCAGGCAAAAGCATTTAGGGAGCTGTCATCAGTTCAAGATGACCACAGATCAGAATTCATGGTTTGAAGTTTCAGGATATAATACATTTCATGTTTTGTCCCTTGCTATTTCTAACTACAAATATATTGGCTATTATCTCTCCAATTTGATGAGTAGAGTTGTACATTGTTTTTAAAAGCTGCATGATAACTCCATAAGTGATGGACATCAAGATTATCAACAGTGAAGTCTTTTTTTTAATGTTTTTATGTTGAGGTACATACAATAAAATACACAAATCTTCATGTGCTGTTTGATGAATTTTGACATGGGTATACACTCATGTAACCATCACCCAGATGAAGATGTCAAGCAATTTCACTATTTTCCCTTTTCTTATTTACCCATCTACCCACCATCCTCACCTGTGGTAACTACCAGTCTGTTCTCTCTGTTTGTGAGTTTATTTCACTTTTGTTTGTTTGTTCTTTTGTGTTTCAGATTCCACATGTAAGTGAAATCATATGGTATTTGTCTTTGTCTGACTTATTTCACTTACTATAATACCCTTTAGGTCCATCCATGTTGTCACAAATAGCATGATTTCATTCTTTTCTATGGCTGGGTAATATTTCATTGTATATATGTACCACATATTTTTTATCCATGCAAATATTGATGGACATTTAGGTTGCTTCCATATTTTAGCTATTGTAAATAATGCTGTGATAAATACAGGGGTGCATATATCTTTTTTCCCAGAAGTGGAATTGCTGGGTCTTACAGTATATCTTTCAACAGTGTAGTCTTTTAAGAAGAGCAGTGACATTATCAGATTTTATTTTTAGAGAGATGACTCTGACCAGAATGTGGAATATTTGAGTGAGTAAGAAAATGGTGATAAAAGAGGCTGGCTGGTTGCCATGAAAATGTACTAGATAATTGAAGGTGAGGACTGGGAATAATATAGAGACCAGGAAATTAGGGAAGGGAAGCTGGATCTAAGAGGTATCTAAAAGGCAAAATTCACTGTACTTGAACCTCACTGGTTCAAAATGAGGGTGGGAAGTAAAAGGTCACATTATCAAGCCTGGGTCACTCCAACTACACATTCCGAAGAATGTCGTGTCTTAAGGACTGACCCTTAGGTAGCTCCTGGGGATAATCTCTGAGCTGGAATGTTCTTCCTGAAAAGAGTGTTTTGGTATGCCTTATGTTTTGCTGAGGGTGGATATGGTGGGGTGCTGGAGTCTGCATAGTCTTATGCCTACATGACTGACCCCCAATAAACACCCTGGACACTATGGCTTAGATGAGCCTTAATGGTCAGCAACATTGGGCAAAATGTTGTCATGCAACCTTATCCACTTTATGTTCCAGCAATCTTGAGTATCTTGAAGTGTCCTGACTAGGTTGGCTTTATTTTATCTCCATTCCATTGAAATACACTGTGTCCTTTGGACCCCACTTTCCAAACCCCTATTTTCCATTTTACACTTAGCTCAATAATTTTCTCCTCCAGGAAGTTTCCTTGATCCTCCCAGTCTCTTCTTTATTGCATATCTCCTAATACCTATCTCTATTTTTGTGATCAAACTTACAATATTTACTATAATTATATGTTTATTTGTGTCTCCACATTTCAAACATCTTGAAGTCAGTGGCTCTGTCATAGTCATATTAAACAGAATTTAAAACTTATGGTTGACACTCAAATATTTGCTGAATGAATAAATGAAAAAAAAACAATTTCAAAAATCATATTGCCATTGGGATTATTTCTGTAATCCTGAATTTTCAGAATTCAGTGGCTGAAGTAGCTGATGTAATCTAAAAGCATGTCTTTTGGTTTTTTTCCTTCCATTTACTTTTCTTTTTTTTTTAAGATGAAGAATTTTTTTTAATTGAAGTATCATGGATAATAAACAATCTTATGTTGGTTTCAAATATACAACATGGTGGTTCAACAGTTACTCATATTATTAAATCCTCACCCCCTCTGGTGCGGTTACCATCTCTCAACATGGAAAGGTGTTACAGAGTCATTGACTATATTCTCCATGCTGTACCACCATCTCCATGACCAACTGACATTGTGGTTGCAAATTATTTGTGCCCCGTTATCCCCTCACCCTCACCCTCAACTGCCCTAACCCCTCCCCTTTGATAACTACTGGTCACTTCTCGGTGTCTGTGAGTCTGCTGATGTTTTGTTCCTTTTATTTTGCTTTGTTTTTATATTCCCCAAATAAATGAAATCATATGGTATTTGTCTTTCTCCACCTGTCTTATTTCACTTAGCAAAATACCATCTATATCCATCCATGTTGTTGCAAATGGGGAGATTTCTTTTTATGTAAAAGCATGTTTTTCATTTTCAGTTTTTTAAGTACTCTAGAGAGTTTGGAAAGGCAGGAGGAGCAGTCTTGTGACAAACTCATTAGAATGGTTCAATTTTATTTTGAATTTAAAAGTAACGAAGACATATCTGCCCTTTTTTGATTTCTTATAGAAGTCCTTCATATAGTCACTATGGTCCATATACCAAAGAAATACAATTTTCATTTAAGATATATGTTTATCTCTGGATAATGTAAACTTCTTAAGTCAGTTTTCATGTTGTTCTATTTTTTAGTGAGCAAAGTATGCATTCAATAAGTCCTTGCTAATTGAGGCTTTTTGTCAGATCATTGATCATACAATGCCGAGTAGTATCTAGCCTGGCAGGCAATGTTATCATCTAACATTAATACTCGGGCCAGCTCTGTTTTCCCCAAAAAATCAATGGAAAAGCCAAAGGCAGAAATATGCCAGAAACTAGGCTTCCTAAAGAGCATGGCAACAGTCCTGCCACCGGCTGTTCATCTTGTGTTAGCTCCATGAAAAGAAAAGATTACTCCTCACGTATGGCGAATGTCACGTTCTCCCTCACCAGGGAGAGTATAGGCTGCTGGGTATTGTCCCATCCAAGCAAATGCAGTTCTGCTTTGAAAAGAAAAGTCCCATCTGGGGTTCAAGCACAAGACCTCCTTGGACGGGGCTGAACTATCACTCATCTCTGTACCAAGCAGAGTGACTTTATCCATTTACTCATTCATCAAGTTGTATGTATGGAAGGCTCTACAGCAGACCCTCAGCTGAGCAAAGCGGGTAAAGGAAATAGAAAGAAATATATAAATAACTGCTTGCAATATTTTCCTTCTACCCATGTAGCCTCTATTTATTGCTAAAATAATTTTACCTTGAGAGTTAGCAAAAGAGAAAATTTGAAATAAGAAAAATCTAAATTTACCATTTACTTTTGTTCAAACATATTCTCCTTATTTTTATCTTCCTGCAAATGTCAGAATACAACTGTTGTATTTTCACATTTGCTCCATGAAGAATTTTCTCTACTTACACCTTTGGCTCTTCCTGAGTGCTTTGACCCATTACCTCCACTGGCTTACTGCCTTTTTCTCCCTTCATCTTGCTCTGAAAGACTCTCTTCTCTCCTCAAATAGCTCTTTTTCCTGCAACTTCGGAACCACAGAGCTAGCTTTGTCTACAGGAAGTGCTTTTAAAAGCCTCATTTATTAAACCTACTCTGCCATTTCTGGATGATAAGTGTGACTGAATTAAAGAATTTAAAGTAGGCCAGCCAGCAATATTTTTGCCAATCCAAGACAATTTAAAAACATTTCTGACAACAAAATAGAGCTTTAAAAAATAAGATATAAATCTCTTAATGCCCAGTGTAGTGTTGGCAGAGTATGTATGCTAAGTGGGAAATATGAGAAAGAATTTGTCATAATTCTTCTCCTTAAAATTGTTACTGTGTTACAGTGAAATCCTAGTCTACTACTGGTATTTTTTTTCTAGTTTTTGACCTAACACAATAACTAAGGCAGAATCTTGATATATCATAAAAAAAATAACAAAACATCAATTTAAGGTAATATATAGTTTCTCTGTCTGAGCAATCAGGAACCAATCATATTTCTTCCGGTATTAACAAAATGTTGGGGGAGAGGAACTCTTTCTAAATACATGGGCATATTGAACCACTCTTAGGTAATACACAGGGTACTCTCTGAGTGCCTAATCTCATTTAGGTGCTTCTGTTAGTGCACATGCTAGTGTAGAGGTGACAAAAAAGAGACATGGGCAGTTTCAGTAGTATATGTGACTTAATTGAAGCCTGAACATAGCTCCTTGAAGAGCATTCAGTGTTTTTTCTCCCAGATCAGTGCACCAAGGACAGTAGACACATGCTTTCAGAAGTGTTGCAATATGCTTTATTAATGTTGAGGAATGATCTGTTAATAATCAACATCATAGTCATTCATGTTCTCCCATATAAACTTTTTTCAGAAAATATTTTGATTCATGATCATAATCACCAAGCATAAAATCAACACATAGTATGTTTTTAAATATTTTTATATGGGTTCCTTTAAATATCAAACAGTAAGATAATAATCATATAGGGTAATTTTTCTGAAAAGCCTCAGTATGCAAAATTTGATTTCTATCAAGACCAAATGTGGGAAAAGTGCAGGGAAGAACACAGAGGTATCCTGGTTGCAATAACTACCTAACATTGGGTGCAGGACTCTAAGTCATACAGGGTGTAATTATGATACTAAGTGTCTTTCATAATTGCATAGAGTGCAGACAAGTTACTAGTTTCTTGGACTCCTAATATTAGATCTTTTTCTTCAGTTCCAAGGCCTGGGTTAGAACAAGAGAATAGCTATCATATTAAATTAGATAATTATATCAATGGAAAAGTCAAACTTAACTCCTTTGATGCTTGGTTTTTCCATCTATAAAATGATGAAATCACATTTGATAACTTAAAAGATCTGGTCCAACCTCCAGTAAACTGGAAGATATACAAATGTGTACACAGGCATTTAATGTATGAATAGATTTATTGTAATCAAGATATTTTTGTCTGGCGGTTGCTCAGCAGGCAACACCGCTCTGCATACCTCTGTTATGTTCCCAGATGTGTTTACTGCATAACAGAAAAGGGAAACAAATTTTAGGGTAAACTTTATCATGAGATAAAGATGAAGAGGGGAACCAGAATTCTGTCCTCTTCCTCAGGACTGATTTTTAGCAGTCGTGTGAAACTCTGGGCTCAAGTCCTTTCTCTTCTCTGCTCACAACCTACTGCTGTTCTGGCCCACAGGAATCCTTTGCCTTGGGAATTTCTGGGAATAGCTAAGACCAAATGTTTATCTCAGCATGGCTAAAAGAGTACTGATTAGCTTATGGAACTCACTGAGTCAGGCTAGAAGGAGTCGACCTCATCGCTTCTCAGGCCTGTTTCTTTTTTACCGGCCGCACTTTGGCAGCATCTTCCCTCGTCACTGCAAGATGGCTGGCAGCTGAGGACAGGTTCTTTTTGCACAAAGAGCAACACAGAGAATCTCTCCCTCTGCTTTCCATAGAAGAGCAGCTTTTCTTTCCCAGAAATCACAACAAGCATTATCCAGTGTCTCACTGGCTCTGACTGGATTACATGCCTGTCCCTGTGGGCAAGGATTTGGGCCACACAAACACCTCTAAGCCAAGTGTCAATAAGGGTCCAACTTAGAGCTGAGGACAAGGGGCAAATCCCTCCTGAAGGCTTCTGACTGAAAATGCAGAAAGGGTAGATTTCCTGAAGGGAAGTTAGGGAGGATATATGAAGGAAGGGAGAGCAGATGTTGATGACAAACCAAAATTTTCCGTGTTAGCTACTTTTATGTGACTTTAGTGTCCTTCTCATGGGCTGTGATGGCTATGAGATTTGCCCAAGCAACGCATGGCTAAATGGGGGCTGGAGAAGGAGAGAGGGACTCCATAGTCCTTCACAAGGACTCTAGCTGGTGGACAGTTTGTGGGCATATTGGGACAGCCATTGTGAGTTCCCAAAAGTCAGGGAGGAATGGTTTTAGTGTCTGGAGCAGGGGGTACTATATGATGAGGATCTTAAGTTCCCCAGAGAATGTTATCTTCAAAGCCTGTAGTTATATAAGCAAAATAAAGGTCTAATAATGTTCCTCCTCTGCTACATTATCTCCCTAACATCTCTTGCCACTTCCCACCTTATGCTACTCATCAGTACTGTCCAAGAGAAATACAACACAAGCACAAATGCAGTCACATACATAATTTTATACTTTCTACTAGGCATATTAAATAAGCAAAAGGATAAAGTGAATTTTAATAATGTATTTTACTTAAGCCAATACACTCAAAATATTATCATTTCAATATGTGATCAATTTTAAAACATTGAGGTATTTCACTTTCTCTTTTTTTGTACAGGTCTTTGAAATCCAATGTGTAGCCACCTTACATACAGTGAACAGCCACTTGTGACCAGCAGCTGCCATTAGGGATGGTACAGCTCCATCCTCTACTCATATTCAACTACTGCTTCATCCCTGATGTTTTCATTCTTTTCTGACTTTTTGTTCTTGGTGGCCGTCCTTGGCTATCAGTGTATCCACAAAGCCTTCCCCAAGCCCTGTACCAGTTACATGGCTTTCTTAAGCTTCTGTGTTTATGCCAGTTATCCACATGTTAATAAGCATGACAGAGGTTTGCTCATAAGCCAAGATCTTGTGAGAAAAAACTAAAGTAGACTATAAACATCTTGAGAACTAAGATTTTGTCTTGTTCATTATTGCATGCACAGACATAAGTCCAGTGGCTGGAGTGGCGTCAATATACAAAATTATGGAATGAAGAGAGGAGGATCACAGTTTAAACTAACTTGAACTCTCATCCAACGGTTAAGGCTTCAAGAGCATCAGACCTTTCTACTGGGACATTGTGTTCTCTCCAGAGTGATGAAAAATTGAAGTCTGCCAGTATCTCTGCTTCCCCAATTCATGAATGATTCATAATAAATATAAACACAATTTAAGTAATCTTTGTCAATTTCATTTATATTTATAAAAGTACTTTAGAATATTTATATCTACCTATCTGATGAGTAACTAAATCTCAGAGATCATTTTTATTTCATTTATTATATGCCAGGCACTGTCCTAAGTGGTCTACATGCATTATATAACTTAATGTCAACACCTACCATATAATAATTTGTGGACAATTTTAACTCCAGTTGTAGTAAAATATAGTATAGTGTTAAGAAGAGATTAAGATGCAAAATGACCTGGGTTTATATCCCAGCTCAGTCTTACTGAGTATGGCCATTTCTTAAAGTCAAAGGTTATTCAGAAATAATAACTGCTGTCCACCTTCCACTGAAAAAAATGAAGTTTATTTTGTCACCACTTGACTATAGACCTGACCACTTATCTTGTTTTGCCAGTGAGATATTAGCAGATGTGACACTTCTAGAAGCTTGAAAAACACCTGTAAATTGCTCATATCTTGCACCTGTGCCATTTCCAAATGAAAAATATTCCCAAGCTAACCTACTGGACCCTGGAAAGAAAGAGAAACTTGTGGAGTAGAGCCCTGTCATCCTAGCCAAGCCCACCCCAGCTGACATCCAGCCAACGAACATTAGAGCTTCTCAGCCCAAAGCAGTGAAGACCAGCTATTTCTCAGCTCACCTAAATATTCAAGGAAATATATGATTGTTAATCTAGACATTGAGTTTTTACTTATTTATTTATTTTCTTATTAATGTATCATTGATATGCAATCTTATGAAGGTTTCACAAGAGCAACATTGTGGTTACTAAATTGACCCCCATTATCAAGTCACTCTCCACAGCCCATGGCAATCACTGTTGATCAGTGTAAGAAGATGCTATAGAGTCACTACTTGTCTTCTCCATGCTGTACTGCCCCCTGTACCCCTATATTATATCTGCTAATCATAATACCCCTCAAGCCCCTTTTCCCTCCCTCACACCAACACTCCCCACCTCCTTACCTTTGATAACTACTAGTCCCTTTTTGGAGTCTGTGAGTCTGCTGCTGTTTTGTTTCTTCAGTTTTACTTTGTGGTTGTACTCCACAAGCCAGTGAAATAATTTGGTACTTGTCTTTCTCTGCCTGGCTTATTTCACTGAGCATAATACCCTATAGCTCCATCCATGTTGTTGCAAATGGTAGAATTTCTTTCCTTCTCATGGCTGAATAATATTCCATTATGTATATGTACCACCTCTTCTTTATCCATTCATCTATTAATGAACACTTAAGTTGCTTCCATGTCTTAGCTATTGTAAATAGTGCTGCAATAAATAAAGGGGTGCATATGTCTTTTTTAATTTGAGAATTTGTTTTCTTTGGGTAAATTCCTAGGAGTGGAATACCCGAGTCAAATGTGTTTCTATTTTTAGTCTTTTGAGGAACTTCCATATTGCTTTGCACAATGGTTGAACTAATTTACATTCCCACCAACAGTGTAGGAGGGTTCCACTTTCTCTGCATATTCACCAGCATTTGTTGTTGCTTGTCTTTTGGATGTTGGTCATCCTAACTGGTGTAAGGTGATATCTCATTGTGATTTTAATTTGCATTTCCATGATAATTAACAATGTGGAGCATTTTTCATGTGCCTCTTGACTATCTGAATTTCTTCTCTGGAGAAATGTCTGTTCATATCTACCAACTTTTTTAAAATTGGGTTGTATGCTTTTTAGGTATGGAGGCATATGAACTCTTTATATATTTTGGATGTTAACCCTTTTGGATAAGTCATTTATGAATATATTCTCCTATACTGTAGGATGCCTTTTCAATACAGAAGGTTTTTAGCTTGATGTAGTCCCATTTGTTCATTTTTGCTTTTGTTTCCCTTGCCCAAGGAGATGTGTTCAGGGAAAAGTTGCTCATGTTTATATTCAATAGATTTTTGCCTGTGTTTTCTTCTAAGAGCTTTATGGTTTCATAGTTACATTCAGGTCTTTGATCCATTTATAGTTTACTTTTGTGTATGGAGTTAGAAAATAATCTAGTTCAATTCTCTTACATGTAGCTGTTCAGTTTTATGAACACCAGCTGTTGAAGAGGCTGTCATTTCCCCACTGTATGCACATGGCTCCTTAATCATATATTAATTGGCCATATAAGTGTGGGTTTATATCTGGGCTCTCTATTCTGTCCCAATGATCTATGGGTCTGTTTGTGCCAGTACCCAATTGTCTTGATTACTGTGGCTTTGTAATAGAGCTTGAGGTCAGGGAGCATAATCCCCCCAGCTTTGTCCTTCCTTCTCAGGATTGCTTTGGCTATTTGGGGTCTTTTGTGGTTCCATATGAAGTTTAGAACTATTTGTTCTAGTTAGTTAAAGAATGCTGTTGGTGTTTTTATACAGCTTGCTTTGAATCTGTAGATTGCTTTAAGCAGGATGGCCATTTTGACAATATTAATTCTTCTTATCCATGATCATGGGATGTATTTCCATTTATTGGTGTCTTTAATTTATCTCATGAGTGTCTTATAATGTTCAGGGTATAGCTCTTTCACTTCCTTGGTTAGGTTTATTCCTAGGTATTTAATTTTTTTGATGCAGTTGTAAATGGAGTTGTTTTCCCGATTTCTCTAATTCTGTAGCTCCATGAGCATATTTATGATTTTTACTTTGAAATCTTTATCAGAAATATTTATGATTTCAGTTTCACTTAGCCCTCTTTCTGGTGTTTGAGGTATTTTGGTTTGTACCAAATTCTTTTGCTGTTTCATTTTTCTATTGATTACTGTGCTATAATAATAGTATAATTTGTGTAGGCTGCTCTTTCTAGTGCCCAGAAGCTCTACTCTCCGGAGCTGCCTAGCATCTTGAGTGATGGCAGGGATCACAGATGAGTTGCACCTACCAAGAAGAAAGAGCTCTCTCCTGCTTCCCGGCTGCAGTGCCTTCCTCCATTGCCAGACCAGTAGGCTGATCATGCAGGGAGGAGCCTCTGCCTTATGCCTTTGTAGCTGCCATAGGCAGGGCCACCCTATGTCTGGCCTGGCATGATGGGGGGCAGCAGGTTTGCAAAGCAATGACATCCAGGGGGAAGGAGCAGCAGGCTGCATATCACAGTGGGGAACCTTGTCACTGCATTGCCAGCCAGGGGTTTGGAGCTCCTATAACCCCTGAAAGTTCCCAACCTGCTGGGCTGAGTATGCCATTATGATTTTTTCCACCTGTCTTTCTCCTAAGCAGCAAGCTCTGTATAATCCTTGCCCCCTCAAGACCTCTCACTGTTGGGAAGTCTTTCAAAGTGCCTGCCTTTCTTGTCCCGGAGCAGCTGGTTGGCTTGCAGCCAAACACATAAATCATAAATATGCTCATGGAGCTACAGAAAAATATTCAAGATCTCATGGACAACTTCAAGGAAGAGATAGAAATGTTGAAAAGTACAGTATCTGAAATAGAACACACAAGGGAGGAATTTAAAAGCAGATTAGATTAGGTAGAGGAGATGGTAAAGGAAATAGAAATTTTAGAATAGGAATACAAAGAAGCTGAGGCATAGAGAGAAAAAAGGATCTCTAGGAATGAAAGAATAATAAGAGAACTGTGTGATCACATCTCTAATTCTCCACAAGCAGCTGGGATCTCAGTCTCTCTGAGTATTCTGCCTGTCTTTGCTTCCCAGCCCCACTAATCTACAGAGCACCATGTAATGTGAGTTTGTGCTCCCAGAGAAGATCTCCACAGCTGAGTGTTTAGCAGTCCTGGGCTTCTACTTCCTCCCCACTCCATTTCTCTTCTTCCCACCAGTGAGCTGGGGTGGCAGGAGGGCTTGGATCCCACCAGATTGCGGCTTTGCTACTTTACCCTTTTCCCTGAGGTCTTTTCTTTTCCCCAGATGTAGGCCATCTGTTGCAGGTTTGTTTACAGTTGCTCTTTCAGGATTAGTTGTATTTGTGGTATTTTCATGTTATATGTGTTTTTCAGAGGAGGTTTCTGCCTCAGTTCTCACACCACCATCTTTTTCCACATCCAGCCATTGAATTTTGAGGTGGCTTTTTATGCAACCCTTATTGTGGCAATGAGTATTTCCTCATTTGTGAAACAGAGATAATAACCACATTTATCTCACAGCAATATTGTGAAGATTGAATGGGTTGATTCATGTACAGTCTCAAAAGAACTCCTAGCACCTAGAAAGCACTAAGTACATTATTACATGAAAAATAATAGGTATTTTTAAGTAATTTTCTCAAAATCAGTTGATAGTAAATGATGATAAATGATTGAAATCTGTTTCTGATTTTAGTAGGCTTCTTCAAATATCTAAAACTTTGACCTTTCAGAATCTACTGGAAAACTGGAGAATATCACTAATGGAGGCTATTCTTGGGAAAAGGATTAAGTCAAAGAATAAACAGCATGGGCTTGAGTCAGATCAAACTTAAACCCATTCACTGAATAAAAATCTAAGTGTTCTCTGGGAGCCAGACATTCTGCTGGACATGAAGAATGTGAAGATAAATTCAAGAGAGTTTCTGTCTTAAATAACAGCAACCAGATGAAGCCCTTCTTCTCCCACTCACTATTAGTATGATGTTGGGTAATTTTCTTAATGTTTCTAAGCCTCAGTTTCCTCACCTGTAAAACTAGGACAATATTAACTTTCCCTGTAGGGTTTTGTAAGGATTAAATGGAATGCCTTATGGAACAGGGGCTGTCACATCCTAGGCAGTCAGAAAATACTAATTTTTCTTTTTTTCCCTTTCTCGTGAGAGCACCGTCACAGCTCTTTATCTCATGAAGACAAGTAAAATCAAATTTTCTCACAACACCTCACAAAAGAAGAGAATTAATTTAAAAAGATGCTTTGGGAGAATTACTTAAGTACACTCAGTAGTAATTATGGAGTTTGAATCCCACATAAATAAAAATAATTTATTCAAAATTGAGTTGTGTGATGGGATGGGAAGTGGTTCCATCACACTTTAAGGATGGTTATTTTCCTTGAAACTTCATGGTATCACTCATTGGGAATGTTTTCTCTTGCCCCTTCCTCTCCTGAAAAAACATAAGTTTATCATTTCAACAACTCATCTGAACAATTTTAAGCGCTTCTCTCTAATTCTGTGACAGATATTATCAGTTAGCTTACTCAATATTTATATTTAACCCTTTTATTCATGTCTTCCTCTACTCTAGAGAACAGAAAATTGCATAAATATTTGCTAGCTTTCCTTCCTTGCTGGTTGGGGAGGCTAGGGGACAGTCATCTCCAATGAGATCTAAGGGGAAGTCTGCCAAAGTATTTCTGAAGGGAATCTTATTGTTCTGGTAAAAATAGGCTTTGCTTTCTCCTGTTCTTTCCTTGAACAGAATTCTGATGTCTGGAGTTCCATAATTATCTTAAGCCATAAAGAAATGGACAATATATGGGAGAGAAAAGATTCAACTCCTTGATGATAGGAAGGGATGACATTCTAAATATTTAAAAATAATTATCATGGGACGCAGTCATTCAGAAAAGAGTTCAGACTGACTGAAATGGAGGATGGCCATTTCACTAGACCTTTTAGACCACCGAGCATCAACCTTAAAATTACTGATACAAGAAACTGGCCTGTTCTAAACTTCTTACATAACTCTTAGGTATTCTCTTGCTTGCAGCCAAACACATTCTTAATAGAAACAAATGCACTGTCAGAATCCACAAATAATATAGTGCTAGGAGAAAGAGTTATGTAAATATTTTAAAGGTAGAAAATGTTTTTCTAAAAAACAAAAAACTATGAGCAGCATCTATTTAGACTGATAACTAGTAATAAAATTGAAATGTCACATATGAACACATCCTCTGAGAAAGTCAAATTGAATTTTTAAACATCATTGCTTTGTAAAACACTGAACTTTTAGGGAATTTCAAAAAGGAATGAAATCTGCTTTTCAAGTGTGTGCTAATAGTGTGTTCATGTAATGTGGCGGGAGGGCACATTACAATGCAATGTTGTGCTATGCATTTTCAAATTTGTTAAGAAGGTAGATTATGTGTTTTTCATCACAGTAAAAAAAAAAAACAGGAAGAATTTAACTCAAAGAAGTGTTTATTTGAAGAATAAAGACAGTCAAACATCTAGATAATAATGAATGGTTACTAATTATTTGCCTAAGATATCAAATCCAAATGTCACAAAGTCTGCTTGCAATTTCTTTCTCTTTACATCTCAGTCTTCTTCATCATGAATATGTTGCTTCAGTCAACATTCAACATTAGTTGCATATTGCATACATCACACCTTTTTTAATTGCTAAGCCCGTGCATCTTCAAGAGCAGAGGTGATGGTGTGGTGTGAAGTGGATGATTCTAGAAAAAGACAGGCCTGGGCTTGACTCACATCTCTAATTCCGTACTGGCTCCTTACCTTTGGGTAGTGTTTCTTTAATACTTTAAACCCTCAAATTTCCTCACTTGCACTTTGAAAATGATAATAACCAGCTCTCTGTTCTACATAAAATTGTTCATTTTAAACACAAACAACAGTGCCTGACACTTAGTAAGAGCTCCATCAGTCAGTTTTATTTCACTTCCAATTTGAATTGTCAGTAACGATACATGAATGTCTGCTTAATAGAACTGACTTGCACTCAAAATCCAGATAAGGAAAACTTTTCTCAAAGCCCTTTTTGAGTTAACAGTCCCATACTTCCCTGCACTGATTAACTATCACCTTGTATGCACAATAGGCAGTATTGTGGATTGCCTTTCAGGTAGGTGTCCTCTATGAGCTCTAATAAGTGATAATCACTGCAAGTGATTATTCATTCTTCTGGTGTCCCTGTTGTTTTACACTGTGCTTTTCACAGGGAATTTAAATATTTTTGACAAAATGTGTTTGGTTGTACAAACAGACATCATGATTTTAAATATGCCAAAGCTATCTACCTTTAGGTTTCAAATAGAGATTTTCCAATTGAAACAATATGTTAAAGGCCATGTGCATTCCTAAATCTCAGAAGGAACTACAGCCTTTTTGAAAATTAGGTATTCTATTTTTCTCCTGTGTCTCCATCAACTATTATCTTCACATTTCCTATAATAAGATTTCAACATGAACTCCTTGTTGAAGAACTATCACCTAGGAAACAAATCTTAAATTGTTTGCAAATGGAAAATCTCCCTGAAAGTACCTAGAATTTTCAGACATCTTCAAATAAATAATTTCAACAGATTTTTCTTTCACTGACCTGGAGAAAATTAATTGGATCAAGAAAAACTTAGTTTTTCATTTTTTTCTGAAAAAATGCTGACAGAAAGCAATAATTAAAGTCTTATTTTTATTAACACATTTTCTACAAAATTTTCTCTTTCTGTCACTTCTGGTGCCATATAAAACTGGAATTTCTTCAATCCAATGTAAAAAAAAGCAACATTTTAAGATTATGACTTGATTATTATGTATCTTGATGTACAATAACTATTGTTTAGGAAAGAAATTCATACAAATCAAACAAGTTTTAAGAATACAATTCTCCTCAAAATCAAATGGCATAATCCTAAGAGGAAGGAAGGAGGAAAGTTATAAAAAAGATAAAATGCTTTGTTTACTTGCCAATTAGCAAATATTATTAATTTTAATGTATATTAATACATGTATGTACTACATATTATTCTAATGTTTATATAGAATCAGGTCTTATTATTGTTAGCTTATGCTGGGTGATAGTATTTTCCCTAAAAATTTTGACAACCAGTTTCCCTTCTTTTTAATTGACTAGTTTAAATCATTCATTACTTAGCATCTTTTTAAAGCATTAAACAAATATCTATAATTTTTTTTTAATGGATGCCTCACCCAAAATAGTGGAAGTCCATTTTCAAGCCTTTTCTCTGGATCTGATTCCACTTATTCTGCCCATAACAGACACAAAGTGACCTGCTGATCCAGAAATTATCCTTACCAGTAAGACAATTTGTTGAAGATTACTGAAATCCCACTGTCAAATAAACAATACTCAATTTAGGAAAACATTAACTTTAATATGAATCTATTTTGAACAGATTGCAAAATAATATGCAAAAGAATTAGACAGCATTTATAATCTTTCTTCAAAAAGGAGTTGGTGGAAACCCAGAGCCATGATTGGTTAAGCAGTTGTTTCTGTTGTGGGTCTATGCGCATTCTCTCTATCAGCTGTCACTCGTGTCTGTCTGGTTCTCTGCTCTTCTTTAGGTGTGGTGATTGTCCCTGCATCAGTCAGGCTTGTACAGCCCAGGCTCTTGTAATTTCCTGTTTGGAAAGCTCAGTCATTAAAGTGAGGGTTCTCGTCGTCCATGTCTGGCTATCTCCATTCCATGTTTGCTTCTTGTACCATCTGTGTAAATGCTGGATGTACAGATCTACAATTCCTTCAAAGTCCTGGGTCCCTCTCTGGGAATACTTGGCTCTGAAATGCCTTCGCACCATGGCCATGTTTTGAGACCTCTTGTGTCTTGGAAAGGTGACAACATTGTTGAGTGTGTCCCTACTGCCTCTGTCCTGTAATCCATTTTGAATTTAACTCAATCATTCATTTGGCAAATATTTATTGTATTGTATTATTTACTGTATGTCAGACACTGAAAATAAAGCATTGAATCAGAGAAATCCTTATCTTTCTGTCCACTCCCTGCACGAATAAACTGTCCTTCATGCTTTATGAAGCTTAACTTCTAGTAGCAAAGATAAATAACAATTAAGTAAGTAAAATGCAGACTATAGCAGAGAATGATAAGTATTGTGTAGGAAAAAACAGAGAAAGTTGACAGATAGGATCAGGGTAAATAGTGTTGCAAACGTTAACAGAGCAGTGAGGCTAATGCCCCACCCTTGCTGAAGCAGACTGGGCTAGTTTTTTTATAATGCTAATTCACTGGGTTTTTTCTCCCATGTCACATTACCTGCTATTATGTTTTAAGCAATAAGCAGTATGTTCCTCCCTGACTCAAGGAACAACGAGGGAAAAGACTCTCGAGTCCGTTAATATTGTAGTAGCATTGGACTTGAGAAAGAGTGTGTTCCCACAGTGAAAAGTCACTCAAGCTAAATGTGATTAACCACTTGCAACAAAAATCATTTAGGTTATTTGTTCAAAGTTCACACTTATCAGTTGCATTCCAAATCTATAAATAAGGATCTCAGGGAAGTGAGCTGTTGGTGCCCAATACTTGAACATCTCATCAGGTGCTTCTTATGAATGCCTTTAAGATTAGGTAAATAGCTTATAGCAGCCTTAGGCTCAAGCCAGAAAGGCCCTGCCCCGGCTCTGTGCTCTGAGCAGGCTTGCCCTCCTGGGTAAGGCAATGTGCTCTCTGAGAAACGATCTCCGAGACAGAGCTTGGCGCAGGAGGTGTATTAGGAAGAGCCCATGTGATCAACACCTGTGGAAAGGAGGGAAAGAGGGCAAGGCTGGGTAGACGGAAAGGCAAGTTATAATTCGGACTCCATGAGAGCCTCTGCTGACCACAGAGGAGCTGTGGAGCTTAAACCAGTGTTGTGCCACATGGAGACAAAATGGCAGGACTTTATTTCCCCACTCTAATCAGCCACCGGATGTGGGCTGCCCAGGGAAGAACATGGCCTTGAGCTAGCTGGGTGTATGAAGGTGAGGCCATCCCTGGAAGGCCTGAGAGCACCCCCAATGGCGAGGGCTGAAAGTTTTTCTTTGACGGGAGAGCTGAGTGGTGTACCTTCAGGTCCACCACGTATGATAGTCCCTCTGTCTCTGCCCTATCTCATGGGCTAAGTACTTCTGGGGTTAAAAGGAGATGCTCACCTAAAGCCTTTTCCACCCTTCTCTAGACTACATCCTGATACCTAGGCCCCTAGAATTCCCTGTTCAAACAACTCTCAAACTTTCATACAGGGCCTGTGTCAGCCTTTTCCCCAGAGCTGACAGCACCATCAGTGTGTACATCCTTAACCTACAGGAGTGACCAGTGTGTGGCTGGCTGTTCACAGGTGTAGATGGAGCTCATACGTGCAGCCTAACATTGCTACATGCCTCTCACAGTGCTAAACTGGGATGGGAAGAAAATGAGGCTGCCAGCCCAGTCTCCAAACTAAACAATTCAAACATGGACTTTCAGGTTGTCGTGTAGGATATATATCCAAGAAGGGTGCTAGAACATAGTTTATGTAACAGTTTATTCGTTTGGTACTTTTTATTATTTAGGTATGTGGTATATGACTCTCCATTTGTACTTTTGCTCCAGGCCCTGCTAATGTAATTTGCAGGCCAGAAGAAAATAGTTTTCTCTGATGAGAGAAAAAGAAAATATTTGAAATTCTTTTATTCGCACCCTTTAAATTATCATTGATCAGCAAGATAAAACACTACAGTAATAAATTACTTTGAAGGGCTAATTTGTAAAGTAGAACTAATGTGGGATTCTAGCTTTTTCCTACTGAAAGCAAAGAAATGTTTGTGTTCAAAATATTAATTATGCTGATTTCATTTACATTATGAGCCATAATACCTGTCAGGATGGAAGATTGTGAAGATTCTATTAATACACGATTCCAGGAGCTTCTTAAGTAATTATCTTTAAGAACTTCCCCCAAATTTGTACTTAGACACTCCAAGGGCCACTTGTATGCCAAAGCAAGAAGCGTGGAAACAGCAAGAGCATATTCCCCTCCAAAGCCGCAGGTTTTGGGTTGAAAAGATGCTGCCGCCTTTGTAGAGGTGGCTTCTGTGATGTGGGTATCTCACTGAATATTTTTCTCTTCTAATACCTCAAGTGAATGCTTTTTCTGCTTGGTTGTTATTGTTGCTCATCCCTGGCAACTGCAGAATCGGTGCCTCACTCCTGAAAGGGTGATTGAGATATAGTTTCTACTGCATATACCTCTTACTCCATCTACTCTCTCATATATCCATCCATCCACGCACCCTTTCGTTCACTCAGCATGTGTTATTTGAGTACTATATACTCGAACAATCCTAGGGGCTGGGGTCTCAGAGTACAGAGCTGCATGATGAAGACTGTATTCTGGCGAGAGAGCAAATGTTTGATTTCAGGTAGTGATAAATGCTATAAAGAAGCACAATGCAAGATAAGGGGACAGAAATTGAAAGTGGGTGTCACTTACATACTGTGCTCAGGGATGAGCTTTCTGCCTGGGTTCTTTTTTTAATTTATTTTTTTTTTAAATCTTTTGACACCCTTCACCCATTTCTTCCATACCCTATCCCCTATGTCTCTAACCACCAATCTGTTCTTTGTATCTATGGGTCTGAGTTTTTTGTTTTGTGTTTTAGATTCTGTATGTAGGAGAGATCATATGGTTTTTGTCTTTGATTTATTTCACTTAGCATAATGCCTTTGAGGTCTATCCATGTTGTCACAAATGACAGGATTTCATTCTTTATTATGGCCGAATAATATTCGTGTGTGTGTGTGTGTGTGTGTGTGTGTGTGTGTGTGTGTGTGTGTATCACAATTTCTTTACCCGTTCATCTATCAATGGACACCTATGTTGTTTCCATATCTTGGCTATTTTATATAGTGCTGCAATGAACACTGGGTATATATATCATTTCAAGTTAGTGTTTTCATTTTCTTTAGATAAATATCCAGAAGTGGAATTGCTGGATCACATTATAGTCCTATTTTTAGTTTTCTGAGGAACCTCCATACTGTCTTCCACAGTGGCTGCATCAATTTATATTCCCACCAAAAGTGCCCGAGGGTTCCCTTTTCTCCATGTCCTTACCAACACTTATTATTTATCTTTATGATAATAGCTATTCTAACAGGTATGAGGTGATATCTCATTGTGATTTGATTTGCATTTTCCTGATGATCAGCGATGTTGAGCATCTTCCATTAACCTATTGGCCATTTGTATGTCTTCTTTAAAAAAATGTTTATGCAGATCCTCTGCCCATTTCCTGATTGGACTGTTGGTTTTTTGCTCTTGAGTTGTAAAAGTTCTTTGTACATCTTTGATAATCCTTTATCAGATTATATGATTTGTAAATATTTTCTCCCATTAGCCTATAATTGTGTTGGTGGATTCCTTTGCTGTGCAGAAGCTTTTTAGTTTGATATAGTCCCACTTAATTTTGTTTTTGTTAGCTTGCTTTTGTTTATCAAATCCAAAAAACTCATCACCAAGGTGGATGTCCAAGATTTTGCTACCTATGTTTTCTTCTAGGAGTTTTATGGTTTCATATATGTTCAAGTCTTTAATCCATTTTGAGTTAATTTTTGTGTATATTCTAAGATAGTGTGCCAATTTTATTCTTTTCCATGTTGCTGTCCAGTTTTTCCATTACCATTTGTTGAAGAGACTATCATTTTCCCATTATATTTTTGTTGTAAATTAATTGACCATGTATGCATGGGTTTATTTCTGTGCTGTTCCATTGATCTATATCTATTTTTATGCCAATATCATACTGTTTTAATTACTA
Source organism: Manis javanica (assembly GCF_040802235.1). NCBI lineage: Eukaryota > Metazoa > Chordata > Mammalia > Pholidota > Manidae > Manis > Manis javanica. Next base: position 144,401,251 of record NC_133160.1, read on the forward strand.
TAGCTTCATAATAGAGTTTGAAATCAAGGAGCATGACCTCTAGCTTTGTTTTTTCTCAAAACTGCTTTGGCTATTCAGGGTCTTTATGGTTCTGTACATATTTAAAGATTGTTCTATTTTTGTGAAAAATGTCATTGCAATTTTGATAGGGATTGCATTGAATCTATAGATTGCTTTGGTTGGTATGAACCTTTTAACAATATTCTTTCAATCCATGAGCACGAAATTTCCCTTTATTTGTGTATTCACTTTCTTTCCTTATTATCTTGTAGTTTTCAGTATAAGGGTATTTTACCTCCATAGTTATATTGATTCCTAGGTATTTTATTCTTATTGATGCAATTGTAAATGGGATAGCTTTCTTAATTTCTCTTTTTGAAAGTTTGTTTTTAGTATGTAGAAACAACAGGTTTTTGTGTATTGATTTTGTATTCTGCAACTTTACTGAACTTATATTAGTCCTAACAATATTTTGAAGGAGTCTCTAAGATTTTCAATATATAATATCATATCATCTGTAAATAGTGACATATTTACATCTTCCTTTCCAATTTTGATGATGTTTATTTCTTTTTCTTGACTAATTGCTCTGGCTAAGACTTTCCAATACTATATTGAATAAAAGTTTGAGAATGGGCATCCTTGTTCCTGATCTTAGGGGAAAAGTTCTCAGCTCTTCACCGTTGAATATATAATATTAAGTGTGGACTGTCATATTTGGCTTTTATTAGGTTGAGGTACATTATCTTTCTGTCTGCTTTGTTAAGAGTTTTATCATAATGGATGTTGAATTTTGTCAAATGCTTTTTCTGCAACTATGGACATGATCGTATGATTTTTGCGCTTTGTTTTGCTAGTGTGGTGCATCACTTTGATTGATATGAAACCGTCCTTACATTCCTGGAATAAATTCCACTTAATCATGGTATATGATCCTTTTAATATAGTATTGAGTTTAGTTGCCAATATTTTGTTAAGGATCTAATTTTAAACATCAAGAATTAGAAAAAAATCAAAGGAAGCCCGAAGTTAGTAGAAGGAAAGAAGTAACAAAGATTCAAGCAAAGAAAAAAAATAAAAATAGAGACTGAAGAGACAATAGAAAAGTGATGAAAATGAGCTGATTCTTTGACAAGATAAACAAAATTGACAAGCCTTTAGCCAAACTCACCAAGAAAAAAAGAGGACTCAAAATCAGAAATGAAAGAGGAGATATTACAACTGATACCACAAAATACCAAGAGTTATGAGAATACTGTGAACAATTATATGCCTAAAAATTGGACAACCTAGAAGAAATGGATAACTTCCTAGAACATACAAGCTAGCCAGACTTTATCACAAAGAAATTGAACATCAGAACAGACTGATTGCTAGTGAGGAGATTAAATCATTAATCAAAAATCTCCCAACAAACAAAACCTATAACTAGATGGCTTCCTAGTGAATTCTACCAAACATTCAAAGAAAAATTAATTCCAATCCTTCTCAAACTCTTCCAAAAAAATCGGAGAGAAGGAAACTCTTACAAACTAATTTTACAAAGCCAGCATTACCCTGATATTAAGACAAGAACAGCGCCAGAAAGAAAAATATAAGCCAGTATCTCTGATGAACATAGATGTGAAAATCCTCACTGTGTTTTTAAAAGTGATAATGATTTGAAGTTTATTGGTTTGACTTTTTAAATATGCTTGTTTATCTAAACCTTGATTTTTAGGATAAACTTCATTTTAGGAGACTTAAAAACAGAACATGACCAAATAAAACCATAAAAGCAACATTTAAATTCTCTATGCACAATCAACGTTTTAGTGACTGGTTTTGCAGAGAAACATACACATATGGAAAAATAGAAATATATCCATTATTTTACCAATAAAATATTGTACTATATTGCTGGGAGCCATGCTACTCAAGCTGTGTAGCAAAGCTCAGGCTGGGAGAAGATCCCCACAAATCAAGGGCCTTTGCAGCTGGCTCCCCCTATTACCCACCTTGATTTTGTTTTCCTCCATTATACTACTGGCTTTGCTTTTGCTTGCATTTTTGCCAAAGACTAAGCTAACCTTTGATATGAAAGGAGGAGAACATAAACTTCCCAGAAGCTTTTCAGGACAGTGGTCCTGAAGAATAGAACACGCAGGGGCCAGATGGCGATCTTGGCATAGAATACCAAAACCTGCAGTCAGTTAGTCAAACATTGACCACCCCATCTCCACCTAAGGGGGAATGCCCCCCTTGTTTGCAATGCTAGTGAAATTAGTGATGAAGAGTTTTATTGGAAAATTAGAGAAATAGAGTTATAGGGGAATACTGAATGGAATAACCCTGTCTGACACTTAATCCATCTTCTCATGTTTTCCTCCCTCTGCTACTTCTATAGTTTTTCTTCTTCCTTCCTAATTACAGCCCTTTACTAGAATTCATGCCTCATATGTGAAATTACCAAGTACCATAGTTCTTCCAAGTGGTAAAGATACCTCAAGTCAAGTGCTGGGCATAGAAGCCACGGAGCATAAATCTGCAAAAAAGTGAAAAACTAACCTTTTCAAAGAACATTACTTCTCTCTCACTTATCAGCTTTACATTTCCCTGTATGGCCCCGGAAGATGGCTGGTTAGCCAGAGACGGGTAAGATTCCTCAAGGGAGGAACAGCCTAAGACAGGCACAGTCGCAGGGGGGCCATCAGGAGAGAAATTGGGGACCAACAGAGGTGAGGCTTAGAACTTCACCCCACCAGTTTTGAGAGAAATTGTCGACACCCTTGGATGTTTTGTTGCCCTTGTCTGGCTTGGATTAATACCTAGTCTATAGGCGCAAACCTGATCATCTACACTTGCCTTCTTACAGTTCTAAATCATGCTTTCTATCTTTACCTTGCATCTACCTATGATAGAATAAATATTATGAGGGGATAAAATGTACCCATTGCATTAAAAATATAGATGATGATACCTGCCTAGCTAACTGTAGCAGTGAGTGACCCATATTTCACCCTAAGCTGATAGACTCCATAGTCACTATTGCATGCTGCACGTTTCTGTGGTCACATGCATTACTTAGAAACGACTTTGCATAGAAACAGGAGACACAATAGAGTACATGTTGCTAAGAAAAGTTTCGGTCAAGGCACACAAAAAAATCACCTAACACTTGGCTAACCATGTATAGATTAGAAGGAAACAGAAAGAAAAAAGCTTGCCTATGCTTGTTGATCAAAAGAACAAATAAAAAATAATCATATCCTTGTGAAAAATGGTATAAATAAAGCTGTCATCGGCACTTTGTCGAGAGACCACCTCCATCTGACTCTGTGTCCTGTCTCTCCGTGCACTGACTCCGTCTCATCCTTTTGGGCTTCACACACCCCCTGCTGGAGCTGGATTCTGGCACTATATCTGTTCTTGCAATTTTTTCTTTATTCAAAAATATAGGTATCTTATCATTTAAGCAGACATTATTCTTTTTAATTGCATGTATACATAATTCTTTTAAATTAATTTTTAATTTATTATGTAGATGCAGTTTTTCTTCAGTTCCAAATGCTTTAGAAAATATATTTTTCTGGTCACAAGTAGCATTTTCATCAATTTCAGGTAACTACATACAGAGGAATGAAACAAATGAAAACTTGATTTTCAAACTGTTAAAATTGGTAAGTCGCTGTATATTTTTACTCTTTAACATTATTTTATTACTAGCATATGTTTGTGAGAACTCAGGAGAACTTAATTTTTCTTATAGGCTGGTAACTCTTATGTTTATTATTAAAGTCACTTTACTGACTTGAAAATGTTAATAAAACTTTTTTCTTAAGTGCCAAACTTCTGGGAATGAATACTTGCTAAATCACATCAAATTGTAAAATAAGGAAACCACTTAGGCTGAAACAAATTGAGTAATTTTCTGCTGCACTAACATTGGTACTTTATGTTTATGTTTATAATGAAAAAGAAAACAAGGTTTTACAAGCTATTGCCCTGTCATTACTGTAGAGTCAAGAAAGTAACTCATTATTTAAATCCTTTTTTGGAAAAAAGGAAGATAGTGCTTGCTTCAATTTTGTAGACATCCAAAATTTATAGCAACTTAGTTGAGTTTTAAGTTACTTGTGACTTACCTTTTTTGCAACCCATTTTTCCCTCATTATAAATTAGTAAATAACTCCACTTAAATAAACTGGATTCTTAGCGTGAGGCTGCTTTCATCAAAAGTTTTAAGATATACCTGTATAGTTTTACAGCTTTTAACTGACACTTGTAAGTCAACCCCAGATTCTCTATTACTGATTGGCTTACCTGCATCATCTTCTGTGAGTGAAACAACTCATTAGCTTGCTAGCCAAGCAGAAAGAACAAAGAATTTGTCTTCATGACACATTCACCTTGTAATTATAGCCCAGGTTATCCATTGAGTACACTTTGAGAAACATTCTGTAGCTTTTGCAATTAGTGTTGTAGTTAATTCCCCTACCATGCCAGGAATGCTCTCTGGATAGCATGGAGTCTTCAAAGTGTCACATTTCCTGTCATCTCCCTTTGCCTTCCTATCCCTGCCTGATAGAATTTCACACTGATACTTGATATCTGACTTGGACACCTGTCCTGCTTTGCATCTGTGTGCATGAAGCCCTGACACACAGCCTAACTGTTAACGACTTTTTGAAAGCCACAACTGCTGCACTCCATTCCCTGGCTGTGAAATAGATAAAGAACCTGAACCTATGGTGATGACATCAGCCTGACCTGGTATGTCACCACCTGCCATCTGTGACTGCCCACATCCATGCCTTTTAGATGAGTTGTGTGCCCACACTGTGCTGTAGGCTGTCACCGGTCTTACCACACCAAACACTAACCTGAGCTCTGCTTGAGTTTGCCTCACTCCCTGTCCATTATCACACTATTCATTCAGCTGAAGTGAGAGTAGAGTGTTCGTCCTACAATTTTTTCTTCTGCTGAGTCTCTCTTGGCAAATGTTGCTGAATTTCTGTATCCTTATACCTAATTTCCTCATGTTACTAACAAGAGTTAAGCAATGATAAGCATAATGGATAAAATGAAGTAGCTTATTAAATTCAGTAATTATCTAGCTAAGAATGTGAACCTGGAATAAAAGAAACCATGTGTTTCTTGGCTTGTTTTTGTTGTTGTCACTGTTGTTTTGAGGAAGAACAGTTTCCTGGGACTCTTCCCAGAATGGGAAATGTGGGTAACTCAGTAAAATTGGTTGCTTGGGTGATCTCACTGAGGCATGAGGGTTAGAGTGTGAAAAAGAACAGGTACAGATGTCCTGATGGGATAAGAGTGATAGAATATCCAATACTGGGTATCTCTGCTTGAACTCTTCCCCACTGTTTCCTGGGACTCTGGTCAAAGTTCTGAATAAATCTGTTTAAAAATCAACTGTATCCCTGTAAGAAGTCTTCCACTCTCTGAAACTGGGTGACTGTTGATCCACTTCTAGAAGGCTGGAATTTTATTCCATAGAGAAGGCAAAGCAAAGATACTATAAACTGAAAGGCAGCAGTTACAGGTACAGACAGAATTCCCATACTGAAAGGGAAGGGAAGGAAATAAGTTCATATTGAATACTGATATCCTCAGTTGTCTTGTACAACTAGGTACTAGCACCCTGCCAGCCCATCTCTCCCAAGACCTGGAAGGTTCTTCTCTGAATTCTTTGACCAACCAAAGGCAAAAGCAATTATTCATGAGTATAGATTAGTGATGCACGGTTATCTTTGGATTGGATAGTGCTTCTCTCCTTTATACTTTTCTGTATCCTTCCCATTTTATAAAATCATATATTTATTCTTCTGGAATCATAAAAATTAACATCAAGATTCAAGATGGTGGCATGAGCGATGAGACAGAGAATTCCTCCCCAAACCACATATAGTGTGAAAATATAGTAAATACAACAAGCCCTAAAACAGCAACAGGTAAGAAGGCTGCATCAGACTGCATACAGGCCTCATGAACAGAGCAGACCTCATGAAACAGAGTAATGGATGAAAGCCTTGATCTAGTGGGACCCGAGCCCTTCCCCCACCCCAGCACACCAGTGGGAGGAAGAGAAATGGAGTGGGGAGGGGATTGTAGCCTAGAACTACTGAACACCCAGCCCTGGAGGTCTGCTTTGGACCACAGACCTACATTGTGTGGTGCTCTGGAGGTTGCTGGGATTGGGGAGCTGGGACAGGTGGAGTGCTTGAAAGACTGAGATTCCGGCCATTTGTGGAGGACAGGTATCCACATCTGGCCACTCCGGGACAGAGGAAAGGCAGGCACTTTGAAAGGCTTCCTAGCAGCAAGAGGGCTGCTGAAGGGGCGGGGTTTGCACAGAGCTTGCTATGGGGGAGAAGGGATAGGTGGACAAGGTTGTCTAGGCACACTCTGACCAGCAGGTTGGGAACTTTGAGGAGCTTCAGGCACCCCATCCCCTGGCTGCCTACTCAGCTCCGACACTCCACTCCCCCACTGTGACATGCATCCTGCTGCACCTTCTTCCTGGCCTGGCCTGCTTGCACCAGCTCGCAAACTGACAGTCACTGCACTGGCATCAGGCCAGCCAGAGGCCCCGCTTAAAACACCTAGAGGCCAAGCACAGAGGCTTATACCTGTGTGCTCAGCCCACTGGCTCCGATACTGGAGACAGACACTGCAGCTGGGAATCAGGAAACAGCTCTTTCCTGCCTCAAGGCATCAGCACCAGCCCCCTACAACTCCCAACCTCACTCTAGTGACTGAAGAGCTGAACTTCTGGGCAGTAGTGGGCACCACATAGAATTAGGAAACATCAAAGGAACCTGGTTCAGATCAAAATGTCACAAACCCCAGAAAAAAGACCAAATGAAACTGAACTCACCTATGTTCCTGAAAGAGAGTTTAAAATAAAAATCATAAACATGGTCATGGAGGCACAGGAAAATATTCAAGAACTCAGTGACGAATTTAAGATGGAGATTCAATCATTAAGAAATTTCATATCTGAAATGAAACATACAATGGAGGGATTTAAAAGCACATTAGATATAGTAGAAGAGATGGTAAATGGGATAGAAATTAGAGAAGAGGAATACAAAGAAACAGGCACAGAGAGAAAAAAGTATCTCTAAGAATGAAAGAATATTGAGAGAACTATGTGACCAATCCAAACAGAACAATATCCGCATTATAGGGATACCAGAAGAAGAAGAGAGAGAAAAGGATAGAAAGTGTTATTGAGGAGGTAATTGCTGAAAACTTCACCAATCTGGGGAAGGAGATAGTCTCTCAAGCCATGGAGATCCACAGATCTCCCAACACAAGGGACCCAAGGAAGACAACATCAAGACATATAATAATTAAAATGGCAAAGATCAAGGATAAAGACAGACTTTTAAAAGCAGCTAAAGAGAGAAATAAGATCACATACAAAGGAAAGCCCATCAGACTCTCATTAGATTTCACAACAGAAAGCTTACAGGCAAGAAAGGATTGGAATGATATGTTTAATGCAATGAGGCAGAAGGGCTTGGAACCAAGAATACTCTACTGGAAGGTTATCATTTAAATTTGAAGGAGGGATTAAACAATTTTCAGATAAGCAAAAGATGAGAGAATTTACCTCCCACAAACAACCTCTACAGTGCATTTTGGAGGGACTGCTATAGATGGAAGTATTCCTAAGGCTAAATAGATGTCACCAGGGGAAATAAAACCACAGAAAAGTAGAACAATTAATTACTAAGCAGATGCAAAATCAAATCAACTACCCCCAAAGTCAATCAAGGGATAGACAAAGAGTACAGAATATGATACCTAACATATAAAGAATGGAGGTGGAAGAAAAAGGAGAAAAAAAAAGAACCTTTAGGTTGTGTTTGTAATAGTATATGAAGTGAGTTAAATTAGACTGTTAGACAGTAAGGGAATTACCCTTGAACCTTGGTAAGCACGAATCTAAGCCCTGCAAAGGCAATAAGTACATACGAATTGAATCACCCTAAATGTAAATGGTCTGAATGCACCAAACCAAAAACATAGAGTCATTAAATGGATAAAAAAAAACAAGACCCATCTATATGCTGCCTACAAGGGACTCACTTCAAACCCAAAGACATACACAGACTGAAAGTGAAGGGATGTAAAGAGATATTTCATGCAACTAATAGGGAGAAAAAAGCAGGAGTTGCATGCAGTACTTGTATCAGACAAAATAGACTTCAAAACAAAGAAAGTAACAAGAGGCAAAGGAGGACACTACATAATGATAAAGGGCTCAGTCCAGCAAGAGGGTATAACCATTATAAATATCTATGTACCCAACACAGAAGCACCTACATATGTGAAGCAAATACTAACAGAATTAAAGGGGGAAATAGAATGCAATGCATTCATTTTAGGAGACTTCAACACACCACTCACAACAAAGGACAGATCAACCAGACAGAGAAAAAGTAAAGAGACAGAGGCACTGAACAATGTATTAGAACAAATGGACCTAATGGACATCTACAGAACACTTCATCCAAGAGCAACAGGATACACATTCTCCTAAAGTGCACATGGAACATTTTCAAGAACAGATCATATACTTGGCCATAAAAAGAGCCTCAATAAATTCAAAAAGATTGAAATTGTACCAATCAGCTTCTCAGATCACAAAGGTATGAAACTAGAAATCAATTATACAAAGAAAACAAAAAAGACCACATATACATGGAGGCTTAATAACATGCTCCTAAATAATCAATGGATCAATGACCAAATAAAAACAGAGATCAAGCAATATATGGAGACAAATGACAACAATAATTCAACACTGCAAAAGCTGTGGGAGGCAGCGAAGGCCATGCTAAGAGGGAAGTATATTGCAATATGGGGCTACCTCAGGAAAGAAGAACAATCCCAAATGAACAGTCTAAACTCACAATTAATGAAACTAGTAAAGAAGAACAAATGAGGCCCAAAGTAAGTAGGAGGGACATAATAAAGATTAAAGCAGAAATAAATACATTGACAAGAAAAAAACAATAGAAAGAATCAATAAAAGCAAGAGCTGGTTCTTTGAGAAAATAAACAAAGTAGATAAACCTGTAGACAGACTTATCAAGAAAAAAAGAGAGTGTATACACATAAACAGAATCAGAAATGAGAAAGGAAAAAGCACTATGGACACCACAGAAATACAAAGAATTATGAGAAATACTATGAAAAATTATATGGTAACAAACTGGATAACCTAGAAGAAACGGACAACTTTCTAGAAAAATACAACCTTCCAAGGCTGACCCAGGAAGAAACAGAAAATCTGAACAGACAAGGAAATTGAGTCAGTAATCAAAAAACTACCTAAGAACAAAACACCTGTATCAGATGGTTTCACTACTGAATTTTATCAAACATTTAGTGAAGACCTAATACCATCCTCATTAAGTTTTCTAAAAAGTAGAAGAGGAGGGAATACTCCCAAACTCATTCTATGAAGCCAACATCAACCTAATACCAAAACCAGGCAAAGACACCACAAAAAAAGAAAATTACAGACCAATATCCCTGATGAACACAGATGCAAAAATACTCAACAAAATATTAGCAAACCAAATTCAAAAATACATCAAAAAGATCACCCATCATGATCAAGTGAGATTCATCCCAGGGGTGCAAGGATGGTACAACATTTGAAAATCCATCAACATCATTCACCACATCAACAAATAGAAGGACAAAACCACATGATTATCTCCATAGATGCTGAAAAAGCATTTGACAAAATTCAACATCCATTCATGATAAAATCACTCAACAAAATAGGTATAGAGGGCAAGTACCTCATCATAATAAATATGACAAACCCACAGCCAACATTATACTTAACAGTGAAAAGCTGAAAGCTTTTCCTTTAAGATCAGGAACAAGACAAAGATGCCCACTTTCCTCACTTCTTTTCAACATAGTTCTGGAGGTCCTAGCCATGGCAACTAGACAACATAAAGAAATAAAAGGCATCCAGATTGGTAAGAAAGAAGTCAAACAGTCCCTGTCTGTAGATGACATGGTATCGTATATAAAAAGCCCTAAAGAATCCACTCCAAAACTACTAGATCTAATATCTGAATTCACAAAGTTGCAGGATACAAAATTAGTACGCAGAAATCTGTTGCATTCTTACACACTAATGATAAACTAGCAGAAAGAGAAATCAGGAAGACAATGGCATCAAAAAGAATAAAATACCTATGAATAAACCTAACCAAGGAACCTAACCAGATTTTAACCCAAGCATATATGGTCAATTTATATACAATAAAGGAGCTATGGATATACAATGGGGAAATGACAGCCTCTTCAACAGCTGGTGTTGGCAAAACTGGACAGCTACATATAAGAGAATGAAACTGGATTATTGTCTAACCCCATACACAAAAGTAAACTCAAAATGGAGCAAAGACCTGAATATAAGTCATGAAACCATAAAACTCTTAGTAAAAAACATTGGAATAATCTCTTGGACATAAACATGAACAACTTCTTCATGAACATATCTCCCTAGGCAAGGGAAACAAAACCGAAAATGAACAAGTGGGACTATATCAAACTAAAAAGCTTCTGTACAACAAAGGACACCATTAGTAGAACAAAAAGACATCCTACAGTATGGGAGAATATATTCATAAATGACATATCTGAAAAGGGGTTGTCATCCAAATTATATAAAGAGCTCATGTACCTCAACAAACAAAAAGCAAATAAGCCAATCAAAAAATGGCAGAGGAGTTGAACAGACACTTCTCCAAAGAAGAAATTCACATGACCAACAGGCACATGAAAAGATGCTCCACATCCCTAATCATCAGAGAAATGCAAATTAAAACCACAAAGAGATATCACCTTACACCAGTTAAGATGGCCAATATCCAAAAGACAAACAAATGTTGGCAAGGTTGTGGAGAAAGGGGAACCCTCCTACACTGCTGGTGGGAATGTAAAATAGTTCAACCATTGTGGAAAGCAGTATGGAAGTTCCTCAAAAAACTCAAAATACAATACCATTTGACCCAGGAATTCCACTCCTAGGAAGTTACCCTAAGAATACAACTTCTCAGATTCAAAAAGGCATATGCACCCCTATGTTTATCACAGCACTATTTACAGTAGTCAAGAAATGGAAACAACCTAAGTGTCCATCAGTAGATGAATGGATAAAGAAGAAGTGGTACATATACACAATGGAATATTATTCAGCCATAAGAAGAAAACAAATCCTACCATTTGCAACAACATGGATGGAGCTAGAGCGTATTATGCTCAGTGAAATAAGCCAGGTGGAGAAAAACAAGTATCAAATGATTTCATTCATCTGTGGAGTGTAAGAGCAGAGCAAAAACTGAAGGAACAAAATAGCAGCAGACTCACAGAACCCAAGAATGGACTAACACTTACCAAGGGGAAAGGGACTGAGGAAGATGGTGGGAAGGGAGAGATAAAGGGGAAAAGAGGCATCACATTTATCATGTATAATGTAGTGGGGAGGGGGACACAGGGAAGGCAGTGTAACAGAGCAAAGACAAGTAGTGACTCTATAGCATTTTACTACACTGATGGACAGTGACTGTAATGGGCTATGTGGTGGGGACTTGATAATAGGGGGAGTCTAGTAACCATAATGTTGCTCATGTAACTGTACATTAATGATAGCAAAATAAAAAATAAATAATAAATAAAATATATTATTAAAAAAATTAATATCGAGTAAATATGTTCGGCACTTTGCTAAGCAATTTAAATTCTTTATCTTTTTTAATTTTCACAATAATCTTTTAAATTAAGTATGATTTAATTTTCACTTAGTAACAGAAAACAGAGTTTTAGAGGTTAACTAAATTCTTCAACATCACGCAACTCATAAGTTACAGAGTCAGATTTGAATGCAGTCTTTCTGGCTCCAAGCCTTTCTTACTCCATACTCTAAAATGCCTCAAATAATTTTAAAACTTATTTTTAAAAATAGGGTTTCTAAACCCCTCAAATTGTTTATTTTCATTCCTCACCCTAATAGGCTTCAAATTATATATCATAATTGTTTATCCAATTTCTGGTTTCATAATTTATTTTTGGTGTTTGTTTATGCCCTGGTACACTTTGGTGCTTGATACCTGGTTTGATTTGGTCAAGTCACATGGGTAGCAGGGCCGTGGGATGTTGGTAACATCGCTCAAGCAATGTCTGGAGAAAATCTTGTTAGAACATAGACAAATATAGTCAGAGAAGTGAGAGCTCAGAGGATGCTACAAGTGGTTGTCCCTCTGTGTACCTGATCCACCTATTAAAATACATATATTCAGTTCATACTGTAAAATACTGTGGATGTAGTAACATATTTCAAAACAGTATGTGAATAATGTTACAGACTTCTCATAAAATAATGTTACTATAATACAAGATCCAAAAACATATATTCCGATTTTTAAATAATAGCATGTATGTCATGAATGAATATGCATGTATGTGTTTTACAACTTTGTCAAATTAACATTTGTTAAGTGAAGAACAGGGTTCCAGATGGTGAGCCATGGTTCAACAACAGACCACAAAAGAAACTGAAATACAGAAATTTACTACTTACAGGTCCGGAGGACAGTACCTCCTATGCCTCAAGGGGCCTCAGGTAGAGGGAAAGGCAGCACAGAGACGGAGACAGGACCTGGGGCACATGCTTTTTTAGGGTCTGTGGGTGGAGTGCTTTAGGCTTTCCAGGCTAGAGTTGAATTGGTCAGTTCACACCAAAAGAGTGGGGCTTTGGAAAGTCCCACAGAGATGTATCTAAGGGGAAGGCATTGGGAGGCAGGGGAGAGTGTTGATCAGAAGGGTTGTTGGGAAAGTCACATCAGGAACTTGTATTCACTGTGAGTCTGAGGGCTTATGCTGTCTAGGGCATGGGTTTGCATGAGGGGCTAGTGTCCGCTTAAGATTCTTGCAGGCTTCTTGCTCAAACACACTGGATGGTAAGCTAGCAGTACCTAGGAGTAGCTTAGCTAAGCTCTTGATAGGGTGTAAAACTGTTGACGATATTGTTTGTATAATAACCCCCCAGGCAGATTGCTTTCAAGTGAATGCAAAAAGCAATAAACTCCCTACATGCTCAAAATTTACAACCAGATTTTAGATGCCCTTCCTTTAAAGATAAACAGGCCAGCAAGAATCATTGAATATACAAGGAAATATTTTAATATGATAGATAGAACAAACAACAAAAAGCTATTTGAAGGGAAAAAGCAAATAGATACTAACCTTGAAGAAGAGAATTTTAAAAATGGTAATAGAAACAACAGAACTACCATTAATATCCTGGAATAAATAAGAGAAGGTATTATATCCATAAAAAAAGAACGGAATGCCATGAAAATGGTAGATTAAAAGTAAGAAGGAAACCCTAAATATTAAAAATATAATGGCAGAAAAGGAATACTCAATCTGAAGCTGAAGAGATAAAGTTGGGGAAAATAGCCAGAAAATAGAGAAAAAGATGAAAAGGGGTTTTTAAGAGTATCACAGAAAAGAAAAGGTAATTAGAGAACAAATCTAGAGGATCCCTCATAGGGTGTCAGAAATAAGAATAGAAAAAAAAAATAGCTGAAGATCATCACAAGTTTTAGTAATGTTTCCAAGAACTGAAGAATATGAGCTTAAAGAGCCCATAAACTGTCCATAAGCATGGAAGGAAAACAATTCTAACTGAAAGCACTCTAACACTGTAAAATAAAATGAGTGTCAAGAGAACATTCTATAAGCTTTGATAGAAGAAAAGAGTTAGATTCAAATCAAGACAGACAGAAGCTAAAAACAAAAACAAAAAGCAAGAAACCTTAAACATCCTCTGGACAACGTAAAAACATTTTTAAGACATGCAAGTTCTAGAAAGGTTACCTCCCAGGTACCCTTTTTGGTAAGCTCCTTGAGAAAGCCCTACAAAAATGAAAGAGAAAATTGAGTACAAGTGGAGATGAAAGGAAGAGGGGATGCACCAGAGAAGCAAAGGGTATTTTCAGGATGATGGTAATGGACAGGAGGTCACATGTTGACAGCTGTACTTCATGCAAGGAGAGCGATCTGTCCAGATAAATGCAAGTCAATAAACAATCTCCAAGAGTATTTTCTAAATGCCATAAAATCTAAAGAGTAGCTGATACATCTGAATGTACTAGCCATGTTGAGGCAGTCCCCTCACCCTGGTCAGAATGATTATCAAAAAGACAAAAAGTACCCAGTGCTGGTGAGGATGTGGAGCAAAGAGACCTCCTCAGGCACTGTTGGTGGGAATGTAAACTGGCCCAGCCACTATGGGAAAAGTATGGATTTTCCTCAAAATATTAAAAATAGAACTATCACACAATCTAGCAATTCCACTACTGGGTATTTATTTGAAGAAAGAGAAACACTAATTTGAAGAGATATATGCATCCCTATGTTCATTGCAGCATTATTTACAACAGCCAAGATATGGAAACCACCTAAGTGCCCATCAATAGGCAAGTGGACTGAAGACTTGGTGTGCGTGTGGCTCCACATTATAGCTGGAAATTAGTATATAAATACATTTAATGAAAAGCTATTTAATGACCATTTGTTTTTAGAGAGACTGCCAGTGGTTTGCAAAAGCCCAAGGATAGTTTTCCTTTTATCCAACTTAGAATTCAAGGCTAGAGAGTTCCTTTTATCTGCTGAGAAAGCACTCAAACGTTGCACATTTTCCTCAAAGTTGTCTGCTACAACTTTTCAGGTCTATAAACTGCAAACCACATTTTAGATCATGAAGGAAAAATCAGGCTCTTACATGAATTCCAGCTCTCAGTTATCTTACAGATTCTCTAAATAATTGAAGAACAAAGAGAAAGGGAAAAGTGAACACAGGACAAATTTCTTATTTGTGTAAGGCATCTAAAGTCATATGAAGAAAAATAGAGGGAAAGGTTATGTATTTTGAAAAGACAGCATTTCTGTCAGTGAATTTAAGGAAAAGGTGTTTATTCTGTTTTATTTTTCAAGAAGACATTTAAGAATACTGTAGATTAATGCAAACATCCACAATCATTTTGTTCTCAAATAACATCAAGTTTTGGACAGGTGCATAGAACAAAGAGTTTCTGAGTTTAAAAGTGCCCCCGTGTGGAAATAAGCAATCATTACTCTCTCTTAGAATTTTGTTCCATTTGCTTATTTATATCCAGTACATTGAAAATTATAAAGATTTCTGATGAAATGCTGAGCAATGGATTATGTCAACAAAATAATTCTGTTTATCAGCCACTCCATTTTAACAGATGTTAGCACTGATAGGTGGTAGCTGAAGATACAGACAGCATCATTTTGTTAACCACTGTACTCCTAATGATTAGCATGGTGCCTGGCATAAAGCAGAAAACAGATAAATATTTTGTTATAAATAAAATGATAATTTTGTAGCCACATAAGCCAGCAATTGGAAGGCAACCTTCATTCTTCTCTTCTTCACATCCAATATCCAATAACCCAGTACCACTGATGGTACTTCCAAAACTCACAGAATCCAGACCTATTGCATTTTGCTGCTTGAGGTTAGACCCAATAAGCTCTCCATTGGTCATTAGCAATAGCCCTACGTGGTCCAGTCTGACCCAGCATTCACTGCTAGCAGAGGCATCCTAAACAGAAAACTGATTAACTGTCTTCTAGCTTTAACAAAAAAATTTTTGGAAAAATGCAGCTTTAAACGTGGTAGAATGAGGAGGCTGGCAATTATTCTCCCCAGAAAACAGCTATAACACTGGATAAAATGTTTAAAAGCAAATATTTCAGTAATCTAGAAAGCAATGAATAGTAATGAAATTAAATAATGTCATTTCAATAGCTGTCATTACTTAATATTCTAGGTATTAATTTTGGTGGGCATTATTTGAAAAATTGAGAGAATTACACATGATTGAATTAAAATTTCAGATTCCTAGTTACAGTATTAAAAAGCTTGCTATTAATATATTTGCCCATGTTTTCATCAGGTACTACTTTGGTTTTTCTTAAAGATGTACTTTTAAAAAAGTATTTCTCAGAAACTAGGCTAGCAAAGAATGCATGAAAAATTAAGTTCTTTGTTGGTAACTGATATTATTTCCAATAATAAAAATTAAAGGTACATTTTTTTAGAAAATTACTACTTTTATGTTCCTTTTCATAGTTCATTGTCATTGAAATACGTAGAAGGAAAATTTTGAGCTAGAATTTTATGAGTATTAATAAAATTTATTCAGGTTATATTATTAAAAGGAGGTTGTCTAGGTTTTTTTAACTGAGAATTTGGAGTATATGTATTTTGAAAGATTCTGTTTTAAAACTTCACACATTATCAAAATCTTGAAACTTGGTTTTAAATATATATGGTGAGGCTTGAGAAGCAACAAAGATGAAAAAGATGTTTTCTATTACAATTATATAAAAATTAAATTCATATCATTATTTCTTTTCTGCTCTCTGTTTCTGGTTCATTTATAATTATCAGACAAAGGTTGAAACAAAATGATATTCAGCAAACTGGGGCCAGCTATGCATTTACTAAGTATGACTTTTAGCAAAAATGAGTTTCAAGAGTTCTCATAGTAATTTGCCAACAGGGTATTAGAGACACGCCTGCCGTACGGTGGCAGCAAGCTGCTAATTGGTAATAGCTGCCGCCCCATTTCAGTAGATACTCAAAAGCTAGGTTGACTGTGAATGTGCTTTCTACCTTCTAAATATAGGAATGATTATCATCCAGTAAACTGAGTTGTTCTTTGTTCTTACGTGGATAAAAAAGTTAAGAACTTTTTGCTCTAAGCAAAATGTTTATTAAGTATGTTCAAAATGTACATTCAGTAAGTCTCAAGGTATTTTTTTATTTCGCCTTTGATTTATTTGTTGACCCCTTGACTGTTCAGCAGCATGTCGTTCAATCTTCACATGTTTGATGGCAATTAATTGTAGCCATCAATACAGAAATCTAATTCCCTGTTTTGTAATGTATGCCCCAAAATATTGATGTGAACAAGAATCACATATGTTGAAGTCTTAAAGAACTGTTTATTGTTGCAACTCTGATCAAAGATATGACTTCAGTGAAAAATAAGTCTTATAATTTGATGCCATCCTTTGTTGTGCAATGATTCCACTGTAGAGGCCCAAATCATCTTTTCTTGTTTCATCAGCATGACCTTGGATAAGTACAAATATGATGATGTCACTTCTCTGCCTAAAATCCATTAGGGATTGTCTGTTGACTATGGAGAAGAGTCAGAGATCTTTGTATTCCTTCGTGACCTCACTCCTGCTTGTCTCTCTAACTAGATTATCTTGCTATTCTCTCCGCTCAATTATTGTATCAGTGATAATTGACTCTTTCCAGTTTCCCAGCCAAACCCTTATGCTTCATGCGTCTTTGCATTTACTCAAGCTTTTTTTCTCTCTCAGGAATTCCTTCTCTCTCATTTTAGACCCTCTCTACCTTCCTTCTGCCTTAACTGGCAAATTCTTGCTTATTTATTCATATCCAGATTCCCCAAGAAACTTTTCATAACTTCCCACCCCAAGAGAAAGTTAATCACTCCAATACTGTGCTATTGCTTTTTCTCGTCCATGATTATATTGTTGTACCTTTTGACGCTAGTGCAATTTTCTCATTTTTCTCTCTTTAGGCAGGTTGTGAGGACCCTGAGCTCAGGTACCACATCACCAGCATTATATAACATCCTGAGACACCTAGTAGACTCTAAGTAAATGTTTGTTGAAAGAGTAAAAGCAAAACTGGAACTGCACCTGGACTTAGGCAGAGGAACTAAGCAGTAACTCAGTTTTTATGGAAATTGAGTCTATGAACAGAGATTCTACCAAGGAGGATGACTTAATGTTAAGGGAGGTGGTCATCTCTGCATACCAGAAACTTGGAAGGCACTGTACTATTCATTTTATACAGAGTATTTCATTTTTGTCTTTACCAGACTTCAACCACTTGCATATTTTTTAATGCCTTTGTGATATTTGCCTGACATCTATGCATACTATTTACTTGATATTTTTATTTAATGTGACTCACATTTTACTTACCAACTTTATTTTAATGGAAATTTTATATCATTACTATAAATAGAAGTTTTAGCATTGTGTTCCAAATACACAAATTGCACTTAAAAATAAACTAATGGGTGTTTGGCTTTAGCTAAAGGCCCAGTAGGTAATTAGGACAAAACCTCCCCCTGAGAATGACAGGAAAAGCTAAACAAGATATTTTTAAGTGTGTTCAATGCTTTGGAGATCTACCAATGACAATTTAAAAGAGAAGATATAGAAACCAGAGAGATGATTCTCACATTTACAGCCACTTCTTTTTTTTAGAATAATTGTTCCAAGATAATTAGGAGCCAAGCAGGGTTTTCAAATAGTTGCTTATCTAAAGAAGGGGGGAAAATGAATTTTGGGACTTGACAAAGAAGGCGGCTCGTAAAAATGCAGGCTTTTATTTGGGACCCAAAGAGCTACACTACAATGCAAAAGTGAAATAGAAGAGAAACCTGCTAGACCTCACAAGGACAAAAGTCCAGTTCTCAGTCTCAGCTCTGATTGGATTAAGGTAGTTTCTCTAACCTGGCTGATTTCCAGAAACAAACCTAAATCCTTTCCAGAATAAGATAGTATCATCCGGGTCTCCCAAATTCTCTCCAACTTTTCCTTACAAGATATAGGTCATGGATTGATAATGAAAAGAAAAAAAATTAGCAAAAGAACAATAGTTACTGTAGGTAAAATTGTAATATTTCCAGAATCTCTCTCCTGGCCTTAGTCCATCTCCATATCAATAGGTGATTACAAGGGTGGAGGGAGTGAGGGCATATCTGGACCAGAGAGATTTGGCTGACTCTCTTTTTATAGCTGGGTTGCAAGAGGCACAGGCAAGCAGAAGTGGACAACTGCTGTAGGCAATAAATAGGTTTATCCCACTTTCTGTCTCTCTTTAATTTCAGCTTCAAAGATAATTTGCCCCACGTTGGGAACTTATTTTCTCCCCAGAATTACAGTTATCAAGTATAAACTTTAAAATAATTATAGTTATTTTAAAAAATATTTGAAATTATGCTTAAACAACTGTGAAACACAACTGAGATTTTGGCTGAGAATTGGGACATAGATATAAGGAAATAACTATACTGAAGCAAGATGACAAAAAAGGATGAAAAA
Organism: Manis javanica; assembly: GCF_040802235.1. Lineage (NCBI taxonomy): Eukaryota > Metazoa > Chordata > Mammalia > Pholidota > Manidae > Manis > Manis javanica. The sequence goes on from NC_133160.1 coordinate 144,420,478, forward strand.
CAGATATTTTGAATAGAAGCTTTAGCAGATTAATGGAGTTCATTTTCGTTCCCAATTTCCCCAATTCTTTGCTATGAGTAATTATTACCTTGAATCAAATGCTTGTTATTCTATGATTTTCCATTTTAAATTATTGGGATTTTCATATTTGCACTCCATCAGTTTTAGGAAGTTTTTTTCTAGGAGTTTGTCCTAAATTTTCAAATTTTATGGCATTTAAATGTCTGTAGGTATCTCATTTGTAAATTCTTATTTTAGTTATTTGTACCCTCACATTTTTTCTTTAAAATTTCCTTGGGTTTAACTACTATTCTCTTTCTTTCTTGTTTTTAATACAAATTTGTTCTTTTATCACTTTCTGGAAAATGCAAGAAACTTCACATATTTAACTACCTTTAAACTTCTTCCAACTGGTATTACATAGATGTTAAGTATTTTAATTTTCTATAAATTTTAAACCTCAAAAGACAATTTTCCTGTTGTTTTGTATTTATATTTGTGGCTCAAAGTGTGATATTTCCAGAATATCTCACCTGGCTTTAGTGCATCCTCACAGGTGGAGAGAAGTATGGCTTCAGTACATCTGCATATCAGTAGGCGTTCCTCAAGGGTGGAGAAAGTTCGTCTCCGTATCAGTGGATAATTACCTGGGCAACCAAAGGCTTATCTGAACCTGAGCGGTTAAGGGGGTGCTGACTTGCTTCTGCCTGAGCAGGAAAGAGAGGTGGACCTGGACTGCAGTTTTTAAGCAATAAATGAATTTTAAACTTTATTTCTCCCTTTGCTTTCGGTTTTAGAGGTATTTTGCCTCGGGATTTCCTCTCCCAGGACTTACAATATTCTACTTTCTAAATTGGTATTTATTTAGATTCCCATGCATATTCACCTTTTCCAGTGTTCTTTATACCTTTCTGCATTATCTGAGCTTCAGGCTATGATCCCTTTCCTTCTAAAGTTCTCATTTAGTTAGGTTCTGCTGGTGATGAATAAGGGTTTTGTTTTTCTAAAAAGGCCATTATGTCATATCTTTTTTGGAGTGAAATAATTTGTGCTGAGTATATAATTCGATTTAGCTGTCTTTATTTTTTTTATGAGCCTTTTGAGAATTGGGGGGAAGGGGGCATATGCCATGACCTGCATGTAGGATGGTGCTTGGAAAGCCCAGATCAGCAAGGAGTTCTATGTGAGTGGAGAGGGCAAGCATGGCAGAGAATAGCAGGAAATCTAGGACTAAATCATGTAAGGTTTTAAAGATTTTTTTGCTTTTAAGGATTTTATTCTAAACAAAGTAGAAAGTCACTAGTTTTGAACAAAAGACTAGCATGAATTTCTTTATATTTTTAGCCAAATTATATTCCCTCTTCTGTGCTCAGAATTGATAGTTAGGTGGGTTGAACACAGAGATTCAATTTAGGAATCCATTGTAATAATCCTTGCATAATATGAAGAAGGCTTGGATGAAGGTGATAGCCCCACAAGTGGAGAAAATTATTTAATGAATATATTGTAAAGACATACTTAAGAGGTTTCACTGATGGATTGAAATGTTTGGCAAGAGTGAAAGAGAAAAGTGAAAAATACTCTAAGTTTTTTACCTGAACAATAGGAAGAAGAGGATTTTTTGATTACTTGGATGGTAAAGGATTGGTCATTAGAGGGAAAAATTCAAAGTTCAGTTTACTTATAGAGAAGATAGAATAAGGCTCTACTCTCAACCTAACAGGTACTAAAACAATGTTCATTCACGCTATGACCAAAAGATTGAGGCTGAAAATGAAAGCCTGTTTAACCAAATTCATTTATAATAACGAATATTTTTATTAAGGTATCATTGATATATACTCTTATGAAAGTTTCACATGAAAAACATTGTGGTTACTACATTTACCCATATTATCAAGTCCCCCCATACCCCACTGAAGTCACTATCCATCAGTGTAGTAAGATGCCACAGAGTCAATACTTGTCTTCTCTGTGCTACACTGTCTTCCCCGTGACCCACCACCAGACCATGTGTACCAATCATAACACCCCTCAATCCCCTTCTCCCTTCCTCCCCATGTACCATCCCCCACACTCCCCTTTGGTAACCACTAGTCCCTTCTTGGAGTTTGTGAATCTGCTTCTGTTTTGTTCCTTCAGTTTTGCTTTGCTGTTACACTCCACAAATGAGTGAAATCATTTGGTACTTGTCTTTTTCTGCCTGGCTTATTTTACTGAGCATAATACCCTCTAGCTCCATCTATACTGTTGCAAATGGTAGGATTTATTTTCTTCTTATGGCTGAAGATGTGTGTATATACACCACATCTTCTTTATCTATTCTTCTACTGATGGACACTTAGGTTGCTTCCATATCTTAGCTATTGTAAATAGTGCTGCAATAAACATAGGGGTGCATATGTCTTTTTGAATCTGAGATCTTGCTATCTTTAGGTAAATTCTTAGGAGTGGGATTCCTGCATCAAATGGTATTTCTATTTTGAGTTTTTTGAGGAACCTCCATATTGCTTTCCACAATGGTTGAATTAGCTCACATTCCCACCAGCAGTGTAGGAGGATTCCCCTTTCTCCCCATCCTCACCAGCATTTGTTGTTCCTAGTCTTTTCGATGTTGACCATCCTAACTGGTGTGAGATGATATCACATTGTGGTTTTAATTTGCATTTCCCTGATAATTAGCAATGTGGAACATCTTTTCATGGGCCTGTTGACCATCTGAATTTCTTCTTTGGAAAAGTATTCATTCATATCCTCCACCCATTTTTTAATAGGGTTATTTACTTTTTGGGTATTGAGGCATGGGAGTCCTTTATATATTTTGGATGTTAACTCCTTGTCAGATATGTCACTTATAAATATATTCTCCCATACTGTAGAATGCCTTATTGTTCTGCTGATGGTGTCCTTTGCTGTACAGAAGCTTTTTAGCTTGATGTCATCCCATTTTTGCTTTTGTTTCCCTTGCACGAGGAGAGGCGTTCAGGAAAAAGTTGCTCATGTTTATATTCAAGATATTTTTGCCTATGTTTTCTTCTAGGAGTTTTATGGTTTCATGAGTTACATTCAATGAGTTACATTCATGTCTTTGATCCACTTATAGTTTACTTTTGTGTATGGAGTTAGAAAGTAATCTAGTTTAATTCTCTAATGTAGCTATCCAGTTTTGCCAACACCAGTTGTTGAAGAGGCTGTCATTTCCCCCACTGTATATCCATGGCTCCTTTAACATATATTAATTGGCCATATATGTGTGGATTTATATCTGGGCTCTCTATTCTGTTCCATTGGTCTATGGGTCTGTTCTTATGCCAGTACCAAATTGTCTTGATTACTGTGACTTTGTAGTAGAGCTTGAAGTCGAGAGCATAATCCCCCCAGCTTTATTCTTCGTTCTCAGGATTGCTTTGGAGTTTTTGTAGTTCCTTACAAATTTTAGAACTATTTGTTCTAGTTCATTGAAGAATGCTCTCAATATTTTGATAAGAATTGCATTGCATCTGTAGATTGCTTTAGGCAGGATGGCCATTTTGACAATATTAATTCTTCCTATACATGAGCACAGGATGTATTTCCATTTATTGGAATCTTCTTTAATTCTTCCCAAGAGTGTCTTGTAGTTTTTAGGGTATAGGTCTGTCACTTCTTTGGTTAGGTTTATTACTAGGTATTTTATTCTTTTTGATGCAATTGTGAATGGAATTATTTTCCTGAATTCTCTTTCTGCTAGTTTATCATTAGTATATAGGAATGCAATAGATTTCTGTGTATTGATTTTGTATCCTGCAACTTTGCTGAATTCAGTTATTAGTTCTAGTAATTTGGGGGTGGATTCTTTAGGGTTTTTATGTACAGTATCACGTCATCTTCAAACAGGGACAGTTTAACTACTTCCTTGCCAATCTGGATGCTTTTTATTTCTTTGTGTTGTCTGATTGCCCTAGCTAGGACCTCCAGTATTATGTTGAATAAAAGTGGTAAGAGTGGGCATCCTTGTCTTGTTCCTGATCTTAGAGGAAAAGCTTTCAGTTTTTCACTGTGAAGTATAATGTTGGGTGTGGGTTTTTCACATATGGCCTTTATTATGTTGAGGTACTTGCCCTGTAACCCATTTTGTTGAGAGTTTTTATCATGAATGGATGTTGTTGAATTTTGTCAAATGCTTTCTCAGCATTTATTGAAATGACCAAGTGAATTTTGTCCTTTTTTTGATGTGGTATATGATATCCATTGATTTATAAATATTGTACCAACCTTGCATCCCTGGAATAAATCCTGCTTGATCATGACAGATGATCTTTTTGATCTATTTTTAAATTCAGTTTGATAATATTTTGTTGACTATTTTTGCATCTATGCTCATCAGGCATATTGTTCTGTAACTTTCTTTTTCAGTGGCATCTTTGCCTGGTTTTGTTATTTAAGTGTTGCTGGCCTCATAGAATGAGTTTAGAGGTATTCCCTCCTCTTCTGCTTTTTGCAAAAGTTCAAGTAGGATGGGTATTAGGTCTTCATTACATGTTTGATAAAATTCAGTGGTGAATAATAACAAACATTTTTATAAAACACATTGATTCTTACAACTTCAGATAGAGCTACAAATTATATGAATCTAGAGAGCTATGTGACTCAAATCACTAACATGAATTCTAAAAGATGTCTTATTTTTATGGCACCTTTTAATATCATCAATGACTTTATTCTTTAAAGAATTGTCTACTCTCTAAAGCCTCTGGCTGACTTTGAACGTTTGTGTCATTAGTGGTAACTTTTTATTGTAAAAATAATTATTCATATGCAAATCAGGTTTCCTAAAACTTAGAAGTTATACACAGTTGTCATATAGTAGTTTTTACTTTATTCACTATATATAATATTCTTGTATATATATATATGCATTTTTATCTTTTTTGATTAAATCAGAATGCTAAAATCAATCTTATAATACATTGTTCTTAATTTAAATAAGTTTATTGTATTTTAAGGCAAAAAATTAAAACTTTAACTAATATTGTCATCTAACATTGGTCACTGTAACTATGTCCTGTGTTTAAATATGCTATAACAAAAAGAAAAAAATGTCTTAAATACAATAGAAAGCAGAGAACTGATAGGTAAATGAAAACTGTGACCTTACATTCTGCAATTAATTTTCCATATGAGAGGAAAAAAAGAATTATTGTTTGGCATCTATATATTTTACTCAGAAAATCAAAGCTTATTTTTTCCGTATTTGTGTAGACTTTCAGTTCTCATGAGTTTATTTTCGTGCTTTCGTGCTGTCCTTTTCCATCCTCCTAGTTTGTTTTAAATAGAGTAAGAATCCTTCACACCAAGAAAAACTAGAATTTTCAGTGGGTATTATGTTAGACTCTTCATATTTATTTTAAATTCTGTGTTCTGACTAGTGAAGGAGCTAACTCACCAAAGATTTTTTTGTGTTTTGACCTATATGTTCTGACAATTCTTTTTAATAATGCTTTTCCTGACTCTGACCCCAAATTCAAAAAAATGGAATTGTTACGATGTCTTTTAAAACTGAAGTGTTATTGGTGTTTCTCAGGTGGCCAGAGTAACCATAAAGATTAGTTCATAAAAGGAGGGAAAGGGAAGTTCATAAGTAAGACATTCTTCAGATTTTATTGGTTATTGTTTTGTTAACTCAAAACAATTTGAAATCTCTTTAGGTTACCAAATAAAGGATATTAAAAATTTTTTAATATAAAGAGATATCACCCTTTCAGAGTTAAAGATATCATTGGTTCAAAAGCTGGCTCCCATACACAGAGGGCAAAGAGAAATCGAAGAAAGAGGCAGACAACTCCAGATTGGTAGGTGGCAGGTTTAATAAACAAAGGAACTTACGTATGAAGCTTGTCTTGGACAGCCACAAGAAAGTAGATCTCTGCTCCACCTTCCAGAATCTCAAAAGTTTATATAGAGGCCTTAACTGGGTTCAGTGATACACAGTCCAGAAGGTCTTAACAACACATTGTTCTCTCAAGGTTGCATCCTTGTAAAAACTCTCAGTGTGGGAACAGTGAGAAAAATGTGCATTCCAAGAACAGGGGTTGGGGTGAGGAGCCTCTGGTTGCCTGAGTGGAGATTGTAGGTCAACTGGCAGTCACGTCATCTTGATGACCTCCTCCAATAGTTGTATAAGAAATGTGTTACTAATATATAAGAGTTTAGTGGCTATATACTTTTCACACTGAAAAGAGGCATTCTCATGGTCACATATAAAGACTGATACTATGTCTATAATTTGATTTTTTTATTGTGTTTGTCATATTTAATTAACTTACAATAATAACATGATGTATATTAGGAAAGAAAAGTGAGCTGTTACACTTAGAGCACTAAGTGGTGCCAAAACCAGGGACTTACATGATTAAAACATTCCAGTCTGCCTAAGTCTTCAGATACCTTCCTCATATATGCCAGTTCTGGAATTTCAATTTCCTTTAGTATAAGCCATTCCTGAGTCCATGTGTGAGTCAACCAACCAAACTGTTAGAGCTTTTTCCAGGCCCTAAAGCTTTGAATTTAGACTCTCTCATAATTCGCTCCATGTCAATAAATTTAGCCTGATGTAATTATATGTTCTTCCACCATGATCCCAAGCCCTTAATATCCATTCTCCTACACACTCCCAAGATTTCTGTCTATATGAATTGGTAAACTCAGACTATTCTTCCAGTGTATAGTGAACCTCCTATTAGGTTAAAACCTCTACCCCAATCATTGGGACCTTTTGTGAAAAGAGTCTAATGACACATTTAGAATCAACAAGGGGGTAGTAGGTGGTGTGTCCTGAGGAGAATCAGCAGTGCCCTGTCAGGTAACTGCCCCAGGAAGGCCATTTTGGGTTATTTGGGTAAAGATGGAAGGACTGCTTTTCCTGGCAAAGAAGACTTGGCAGAATGTAGGGGTTTGATATCCCTGGCTTTATTAGGAGCTACATATATATACATATACAAAAATCCATCCCAAATTTTAGGATTTCATTGCTTCCCAACCAGTGCCCCCCACTTTAACAGAAAATACCTCTGGTGGTTGGGAATTCAATTTGCACTGTAATTCAGTCAGTTAAAAGATGAGACCCTGGGTTTGGTTTTCAGAAATAGCTCTGTAACTACAATAGACAAGAGTTTTTTCAGGGAAGATGTAGAAGCTTCAAGGTAATTTATGCAGAGTTTGTGCTGGGCATTTGAAGCCCTGAGGTCATCCTTTTCTCTCTCTGCTTTTTCCAGCATATTAGGGGCAATCAATCAATCCCATTGCACTACATAGTTTCACTAAAATGTTATAAGATAGCAAATATATGATCACTCAGAACCTCGCCTTTTATAGGTACTTGATTAAGAATATCCACTGACACTATTTTGCATATCTCTGTTGCTACATCAAGCCATGGTCTGCCAAACCCAGAACCAATTCAGAAAACTCATCTCAGATTCTGTTCCTCTAACCTTACCAAAATTTATATTAGTCAGTGTTCAACCAAAGAAGCAGAATCAGTAGGAGGAATGTAATACTAAATTTATTGTATAGAAATGGTTTATGTGATTGGGCTGATAAAACAAATCTAAAATCTGCTGGACATGATGTCAAGAAGGGCACCCTGGAACTCATAGGCACATGCTGAATTTGCAGTCCAGAGGTGGGATTTCTTCTTCAAGGGCAGCCTGAGTTCTGTTTTTAAGGCCTTTCAACAGATTGAATTAAACCCACTCATGTTACCTGTAATAATCTCCTTTTCTTAAAGTTGACTGATTATGGACTTTAGTCACATCTATAAAATTCCTTTGAAGCAACACCTAGATTAGTGTTTGGATAACTTGGGACTGTGGCCTAGCCAAATTGAGATATCAAAAGACCATCATATGCTTCTTTTTGTTTTTAATATAGAGTATATACTACTTTTATAACTAAAAATAGTAAGTATGTGACTGAAAGCTTCTATTTAAATGACAGAAGATATATCTAGACTAAAAGTTGTTTTCTTCTTGTACTTTATTTAGGCAATAACATTTTCCTTCTCTTATTGACCTTATTTCACATTTGTCCAGATCTCCCTATATTTGTACTATCAAGGACTGGTGAGGTAGCACACAGAATAGTGGTTGAATGGTGATTCTTAATTAAGACAGCCTTCAGATATAGTTTTATTTCCCTAAGATGATAGGTTACACCTTGAGAGAATTTTATTTTCAAGCCCCAGGAGCTCCTTCATCCTCTATTACATCAAAACCACTAGTTATTCTTTATCATATTCTGATTTCTGAACTCCAAGTGAATAAAAAGTAGACAATGTCTATTGATTAATGGAATAAATGACACATTCATTTAAAAAGTAAAGGGAAACACTTTGCCCTAGGTTTTGTAACAGCATAGAGATAACCCAATTCTACAGTTTATTCATTGGCATAGGCTATCTCTGTGTCAAATACAATTGTATTTAAGGCATAATGTGAGGACTTTTAACACATTCTATATCAATTCATTTAGTTCTGTAGTCTTGTTTGGTCTCTGTCATGTTCTGAATAGTTCAGCAGAAAGATTTTAAACCACTATTTCCATTCCCACTGATTCATTTTCCAGGAAATTTTTATACTGTCCCCAAACTGGCAATTTTATTGTCCTTGGCAACAAAACAGGGTGACTTCTTTTCAGTAAAGATCCTAAGAGAAAGTCATCTGTGCTCTGGAAATATATTTATCTCAATTAATTTTTTAAAAGGAAAAAAAAGCCAGTTTCCTAACTGAATCACTCTGAACAGAAATCTGTTAAAAGAATAATGAAAACCAAATCACATTTAAAACACACAATTTTAAAATAGGAGGGAGATGTTGCATAAGAATTAACACAGAGGACTCACATATTTATTATTCTTAAACTAACTTTTTAGGTGATTCCTGTGTCTTTTCCTTTACCAATTGTCATCAAAAACTGAAAATAAGTTCTAAGGCTCCAATACACAGTATGGTAACTATAGCTATTAATATGGTATTGTATACCTGAAAGTTGCTGAGAGTGGATTTTAAGAATTCTCACCATACAAACATACACACACTCAAGTTAATTATATGAGGTGACAGATATATTAAATATCTTGCTCTTGGTAATCATCCCACAGTGTATGTGTGTGTGTGTGTGTGTGTGTGTGTGTGTATAAAATCATCACATTATAAACTTCAAATATATGCAATTATATTTGTTAATTATTCCTCAAAATGTTGAGGAAAAATAAAGAAGGGGAAAGTTGTCCTATACAGAATTTATTCTTTAGAATTATTGGTTTTAAAAGAAAGTCTCTCATATACTTGACTTCAGAGCAGTTGTGGGAAAAAATGTATTGGAGTATTTTTCTCAGTCTGAGAGACTTGGGTGAGCTTCCTGCCCAAGAATGTGCTGATGAGATCTGAGCTAGTCTCTGTAAGGAGATACTATTTTTGTCTCTCTAAAACAGACAATTCCCAGGCTGGGTGGGGTGAACCAGGGTATTTATGTAATTCTTTACAGTTTACAAATAATTTTCTTAAACCATCTTATTTAATCATTTAATCCTTATAATAATCCAATAAATTAGGTACTATTGCCTCTATTTTTAAAACAAATATTTTAACCTACAAAAAAATTGAGTTCCTTGCCCAATTTCACACAGCATTTAGTTACATTTCTGATTCTGAATCTCATAGATTTTTCTGTTAGAATGACTTTATCTCCCAGAAGATATATTTGTACAATCTCTATGTTAAGTCAGTTAGGGCTGCCTTAACAAAGTAACACAGACTGGATGGCTTAACAAGAAAAATTTATTTTTACACGGTTCTGGAAACTAGAAGTCCAGTCAAGATTGGCCCTCTCTTCCTGGTTTTTAGAAGGCCAACTTCTCACTGTGTCCTCAATGGAATTTCTTCTCTGTGCACTTGTGGAGAGAGAGCTCTCTTGTCTCTTCTTATAAAGACTCTAGTCCTTTAGGATTAAGGCCCTAGATTACCTCATTCATTTAACCTTTATTACTTCCTTATAGACCCTATCTCCAAAACAGTCACAAGGTTAGAATTTCAGTATATGAATCTGGGGGAAACACAATTCAATCTGTAAAAACTATCTTCCAGAGAGAGAAGAATCTATGTGTTTCATATAGACTCAAAGATTTTCACAGTCTGAGGGAAATTCATTTTACAGAAAAGTAAAGAGAGGCCCAGAGAGATAAATTAACCTATTAATATAAGCAATCAGGTAATGATAGAATTGGGACTAGAATTCTGTCATCTGATTTTCATAGCCGTGCTCTTCCTATTAAACAACCCATGTCTTATGACGTTATTGTTCATACACAGCTCCACTATGGTACTCAGAAAGCAAAGGATAGATTCAAAATCATCAATTTGGAAGGGACTTTTTCCAAAGAAGCCAGGGAAATTGGTCTAAGTTGTAAATTGATCTAAGCCAATATGGGTCTTCATAATTGTTGGCTTCATTTTGCTATAGTATCCAATCTTGGCAGGTAGGTGAGCCCTAAGAGCTTTCTTCAGACATGTGCCAGATATCAAAAGAATCACTAGAATAAATTCAGTACACATAAAAATGTTCATTAGCAAACAGGAACTAAGACATTCATGTAACCTATTCTTTCAAGCTAAATGAAATGTCCTTTTAAATGCTTTGACCATATTTGGCATGAAAGTTTCTCTAGAAGAGCATGTGCTAGAGACCGGAGTCTTCTTATCTAGTTGTAAACAATGGACAACGAGATTCTTTCAAATTAGTGACTGAATACTAGATTCATTGGAAATAAAATCCAAGAGCCCTCAGACCCACACAAACTGCTGGGTTTACTATTTGTGTGAGGACCAGTGTCTCTGTAGTGTTCCTAACTAATTCACAAGTTTTGACCACTACTCACTTCATTAATGAAGTCATTTTTGTAACATCTGTAATACTAGGTACATATCCTCTAGTGTGGATTAGAGAAAAATGAATCTCAAGTCTCCTGATAATATCTCTAGCCTCAACTATCTTTCTTCGTTATTCATTCTGTTCCTAGCCTCAGTAGCTTTCTTACTCTTCCTTGAATATACTAATGACATCCTAATATATATATATATATATATATATATATACACACATATACATACATATATATGTGCATATACATTTAGTTCTGTTTCTCTGGAGAACCCTAATACACCTACATGTGCCCTAAGATTTTAGGAAGCTATAATGGGATATACATATAACATTTTTTTTATACTGCTAGGATTGTTAGGATTTCTTACATTACTAGGTTTTTTAAGGCTATTTCTTTGGGACAACCCAGTTACAGAAGTGCTAGGCATGGAGAGGAGTCCAAAGACCAGTTGCAGTGATAACTTTGGTCACTAGAGGGCACAACTGGCTCACCAACTCGTTCTTTAATGCTAAGATACTTAATTACTTAATGCATATTTAAGATTCTTCAGTTATTTTTTTTAAAGCATTTACTGAGCACATAGTGTGGCCTGTGGGTTACAGCAGTGAACACCATAAATAAGCTCTTTATCACTAAGCTTGCTTAGATTTCACTCAAAATGCTGTTTTGAAACAGCCTAAATCTTGTTAGTATTAAGACACAAATGGAAAGAAATCCCATGTTCATGGATTAGAAAATTTAAAATTGGTAAAATGTCCATACTACTGGAAGCAATGTGCAGATTTAATGCAATCCCTATTTTTTACAGAAATAGAAAAAAAAGCAATTCTAAATTTCATATGTAATCACAAAAGACTAAGCATAGCCAAATCAATCTGGAGAAAGTTGAACAAATCCACAACTGATCTTCAATCATGGTGTCAAGAATACACAATAGGAAAGGGATAGTCTTTTCAAGAAATGGCACTGGGAAAACAATATCCACAATCAAAAGACTAAAACTGAATCTCTTATTGTACACCATTCACAAAAATCAACTCAAAATAGATTTAAAACTTAAATGTAAGATCTCAAACTTTAAAACTAGAAGAAAACATAAGGGAAAACTTCATGAATGTTGGCAATGACATCTTCAAAATATATAAAGAACTCCTACAACTCAGTAGTAAAAAATAATAATAACACAAGCCAATTTAAAAATGGGCTAAGAGCTTGAACAGACATTTCTCCAAAGAAGACATACAAATGCCAACAGGTATATGAAAAGGGGCTCAACATCACTAACCATCAGGGAAATGCAAACCAAAACCACAGTTTCATTTCACACCTGTCAGGAATGCTGCTATCAAGAAATAAAAGACAACAAATGTTGTCAAGGATGCAGAGGAATTGCAACACGTTCACACTGTGGTGATTCAAAGTGGTACAGTTGTTATGGAAAACAGTATGGAGGTTCCTCAGAACTTAAAAATATGATCTAGCAATTTACTTTTGGGTATTTATCCACAACAATTATTATCAGGATCTAATATAGATATTAGCACTCCAAAGTCATTGCAACACTCTTCACAATATCCAAGAAGTGGTAATAACCTAAATGTCCATCAATAGATGAATGGATAAAGAAAATGTGGTATATACACACAATGGACTACTATGCAGCCTTAAAAAAGAAGGGAATTCTACAGTATGTAACAACATGGATGACCTTGAGGACATTATGATGAGTGAAATAAGCTAGGTGACAGAAATTCAAATACTGTATGATTCCACTTACATAAAGTATTTAAATAGTCAAATTCATAGAATGAAAGAGTGCAATGTTGGTTACCAGGGGTCTGAGGGAGGGAGAAATGGGGAGGTACTAATCAATAGGGATAAAGTGTTAGTTAAGCAAGAGGAATAGGCTCTAGACATCTACTGCACAACCTTGAACCTATAGTCAACAATAATATATTCAACATTTTTCATTAAAATGGTAAATCTCATATTAAGTATTCTTACCACAGTGAAATAAAATAAACAAATATAATAAAATATTGGGGGGGGAACCCTATAGTATGCCATATATGGGCTGAGTATTCAGTAAATAGGACAAAGTGGTCTTAGCTTTCATTTAATTATAGTAAGGAACACAAAAATTAATTTTTAAAATGTCCAATTTAACCAGTGGTAAAATGGTAAATAAATTACAAGGTGATATCATAGTACAAAATAGGGTGACCCAATTATTTTTTAGCATTATGGGAAGTTTTTCTGAAGAAGGTGAATGTAAGAATGAGTAGATATATTGCTTGGGAAAAAATTTCCAGAAAGACATTTTGGAGAGAAGTAATGAAAAAAAACTCAGTTAAACATGGCTTGATGCAGGAATGAAGGAAGAACTGTCTAATCATAAAGAGGATTTGGTGTAGAAAAGTGGCTGCACATTAAGTTACTCATTTTCCTTTCTTCATGGTGTTCTGGTATATATATGCTAATCTGGCACCTGATTCAGGATAATCTCAGCCTTATAACAACCCCAGGATCAAACCAGAGTCATAAGACATTGGGACAAGACTTAGAATGTTGCTTTCCAGAACAAAGTATATCTTACTGGGTTTAATTAGAATGAGACTAACTTTGGGCCTGTTATAAGTTAAATAATGGTACATGTGACTCATAAACAGCCAATAAAATAGAAAATATGCCAAAATTTCAGAACAAAGAATGCCTCACAACACTACACCATCAAAATTAGTTCTATTTTACATAAGAATAATTAGTGATCTCAAAGGTACTGAAGATTAAGGGGTAAGGCAAGAAGGAACAGGCATTCACATGAACCTGAGGGAATGAGGGATCAGACTTTAGTTAGCTTCATTAATGAAACAATTAAATTTGTTATATTTTTGCCTCTTTTTTTAATAGACCCATGAGAACCCCTTCTCTCAAATGTGAACGTCTTTGCTATAAATAAAACATATTATGAAGCTTATATATATTTTCTCATTTGGTCTCCCAGGAGAGTGACTTGAGAACTGGATGAATGAAAAGAACAATTAAACAGAAATATAAGAAGAAAGGAGTTTTAAGGGCTGAATAAAAAGATAAAAGAATGCCAACACAGAGAGAGGGGTAATAGTAGTACATGTAATTACTTAGTATAATTAGTAATCATCTATTGAAGAGCTACTAAGTGTCAAATACTGTATTAGAGTCAAAATGAAAAAATGGCAATAATTTTTGAAGTAATAATATTGATATCTTTAAGATGTTCTGGGTTTGATGAGACCAAGAAATATAAAAATAATTACAACGCAACATGACCAATTCTCTAATTCAGGACAATACAATCTAAGTTCAGGTGTGAGGAAAGGCTGAAACAGAGAACAGTAAATAGAGTAAATAGTAAATAATAAATAGAGTAGTAACTGCCATTATTTTTGTCTTTTCAATGTTTCTTCCCCCACCCCTAGTCTCTGGTAATGAAATTTCTCTTTCCTAGGAAAAACTATTACATATGATTCTGCAGAGTCATAGGTATATTCCTGTGATCCGGGAGTAGTCCCAGAGCTCTGTGGAACCCTGATCCGTGATTAGTTCAGTAATGATCATGTGATCCCAGCCAAACAAATATGCATTATGTGGACTTTTTAAACTAACTATTTGTAAAGATTATCCATCCACTAAGGTCAATAATCTTGATGAGTGTGTAGCACTCCTCTGATAGAGATTTTATTTGTAAATCACTGGAACAGAAGAGATGACAAGAAATAAAGGATGTGAAGGAGCCTCCGGATTAACCAAGCCTAAAACTAGCTATTGTTCACCACACCCAGGAAATTTAGTATGAGGTTTTTTTCCCTCCCACTTGCCAGTAAAAAATAATTCTGACTTACACACAGCATATCACTGTATTACAGTCAATTGGTGTATATGTTTTTTTAAAAAAGAAAAGTCATCTTGGATTTTGGTCTTTAATATTTTATTAAGGAATATTTATTAAGGAATAATAAAGTTATAATTTCTCCATTCAAAGACAGGCAGTTCTAATGAATTGATGTTTTTTTTTCATTCTTGGTTAAGTAAATCTAAAATAGTTCAGAAACATAAAAAAGAAAAGCAAGTTTGGTGATACTGTTGGGAGGGAGACGTTCATATTCCTTGGTCCTTGTCCCTGCTGCAACAAAGAATTGAAGGGCAGAGACACAGTAGTGAAGCAGAATATAAGTTTTATTTAAAGTTACTTAGAAAGTGCAGGCAACCTCAGAGAGTGAAGCACCCTGAAAAGTTGGAGAGAGTTTAAGATCAAAAGGTTACACACTTGGAAAGTGTGGGCAACCTCAGAGAGAGAGAGAGAGCAGTGAAAGGGTGGTAGTTTCTCCTTTTAAGGATTTTTCAGGAATGTGACAAAGGGCTAGGGTGTGGACTTGTTAAGTGGTCCCAAATATCTTTAATGAGACATTAAGTTTCTTATCAGTCCTCTTGGTAATTCCCCAAAATCAGCTTAACAAGAAATTTACTGCTCTGGTCCCCTCCCAGGATAGCAGCTTCCTGGTTTGGGAGCATACCAATCAAGACTGTCTGCCCTTCCTCCAAGGTGGGCAGAGTTGTTTGTTTGCTAAAGAGTATGTTAAGAATCTTTCTTAAACTTCCTGGGTTTTTTTTCAAAATGCAATTCTGGCTTTAAGGTGGAATCTCCCTGTCTTTATTATGCTGTTTATAGGTGGGCCTTTTAGCAGGCTAGAACAAATCTTACAATGATCTAATTGACACAATGAAGACATGGGCTGTGCTCAGATACTTTTCTTTATCTGGGGAATATTTAAACCTTCAAGGCCAAGTTGCTTTTCACCTTTTGAGCTTTAACTGATTAACAACTCTGAGTCTTTTGTGGCTTTCTAGTTTTAACTGGTTAACTAAGTCTTTTCTAGGGGGATTTACTGACCTTGCTCTCTTTCCAACCTGCTCATATCTATTTTCCTGCCTAACAATACTAGACTACAGGACTTCTGAGATGATTCAAACAACACAATGACTTGTATTGGATTCTGAGATCATGAATCTGGCATGAAGATAAAAATACACATAGGAGATTAGGGGGATTAGTGAGTGAATGGTGAGAGACTCCTTTAAAACTCACTATAAAATTTACCTATTAACAATTTAGGACACTGCACATTCACTTGTAAGTGTATCTTAATAGACAACAAAATGAAAGAGAATTTATGAAGTGTTTAGCTTCCAGCATAAAGCTGCTGGAGTTGACAAGTTCATTTTTAATATTTGATTTGAAAATCTTGGGCACAGCAGTAGCAAGTTAAGATGCAAATTAAAATTTTCAGAGATGCACATTTTAATTGAATTTCACATGAATAAAAGGTTATAAAGTCCCCACTGGAGGAAAGCATCATTGTTTCACAGCCTGAATATTACTTTGGATGGTTTGGAAGGAAGTGTTAATGTTCTCTTCCTTTGTCTTATTTTCTTCTTCATTTTGCATTAAGAATCTCCCCTGCCATCTCAGGGTATTGTCAGAAGGATTAGCAGGATATAAACTTTTTTTTTTAAAGCAGTAAATTAGTTTCAAAGGAGACCGAGTGAATGAGTTCCATGTGACTTGGAATCAGAAGTGAATGCCTAGCTAAAGGCAGGTCCCTCAAGGACAACTACCGAAATAGTATCAGGCTTGTGTTTACATTTAAATGCAATCTGGAAATATTTCCCTTTGAGAGATCTCATTGAACTTACACTAAAAATTAATCCCTTGACCCTTGACCCATCAGGGGTAACCAGCCTTTTCTCCTGATGCACATATATCTCTTCACAGCTTCATTTTCAACTCTTAACACAAAAAAAAGAAAGTGAAAAATAAAATGCTGCTAACCAGCTCTATTAATGTAATAAATCACCATATTCTCTCCCTGAGAGATCCAGACTCACACGTGTTAGGCTCCCATTGGTGTCTGATGCTTTCTCCACAACACAATAAACCTATTGTGCATAAGAGTTTGCTAAGAATAGAGCAGTAGAAGGAAAAATGGCATCAAGATTAAATTTGGAAGGGAAAAGATTATCATGTTCCTTTAGTGATGACAGTGATGAGATTTCATGATGAGGTCCCAAAGCAGTCTCAGCAGAGTTACCACGGGATGGGAGGTGAGTGTGGTTTGGGCCCAGGGCACAGGCTGTCAGGTGAAGCTAAGTCCATGCTAAGCTGGTCACCACATTGGCAGCTGTGACAAGAGAAAAGTGAGGCTAAGAAACTCAAGCAGTGCAAAAGAGGTGTCCGACACACAGTGACTGAAGGAATACTTAGATCCAAATTTGCAGACAAGCAGTGCTGAAAATTTATGCCATGAATTGTGTACATTAACTCCATTTGTTTTCAATTTAACTTTTTGGACCTTCCCCCATATTTACTCATTCTTTTTCTTTCTCTTGAAGCAGATAGGAATATGGACTTATAGCCAAATTTATAACCCCCCAAAAAAGAAAAACACTATTGGTAAATACTATACTATATACAGTTTATAAAGGACAGGCAAAATTCAGTGTTTCACATGATGAACAAAGAAAACTTTTTATATTTTGATATGTTTGAGATAATTGGAATTCTACCAATACAAACCTCTGGCATGAGGAGTTTCCTTCCAAAAATGCCTTTTGGTTTTTACCCTTCTATCTCATTTCTACTTGACAAACTCAATAATTCTCATTATTTCTGAAATGTTCATAGTGGAGTTTTTATTATATGTGTGTAAGGATATGTAGAATATATTTACATAAAATTTATGAATATAAATGTAAAAAGAGGGGGCTGAGATTACATAAAGTTTATTATTGACTACTCTGTTGAAATGTAAAGTTGATTTTTACATCAATTATTCTAATTGGTCTAACGCATATTTTAACATATTACATTAAACAGAATGTCAGTTACACCTCAGTAATGGTACTATCCTCATTAACAATAATCCAGAAAAGAAATTACATTTCATCAATTTAGTCTGCAGCTATTCCTAGGAAATGTAAGCTTATTACTGTGTGGAATTTTTGCATACTTAAATATTTATAATTGGTTTATACATATTTACACTTTAATAATTATGTAGATTAAAAGTAAATGAAAACCTGTTATGAATGTATAGACATACCTCATTTTATTGCATTTTATTTCACTGTACTTCTTAGATGTTGCATTTTTTACAAATTGAAGGTTTGTGGCAACTTTGAGTGAAGCATGTCTATTGGCACCACTTTTTCAACAGCATTTGCTCATTTCATGTAGTACCACATTTTAGTAATTCTTGCTATGTTTCAAGCTTTTTCATTATTATTATGTTTGCTATGATGATCTGTCATCAGTACTATTTGATATTACTATTATTATTGTTTGGGGGCACCATGAACTCTACTCATATAAGATGGTGAATTTAGTTGATAAACGTGTGTTCTGACTGCTTCACTGACCAGCTGTTTCCCGATCTCTCTCCCTCTCCTTGGCCTCCCTCAGCCACAAGATACAACAGGAGGTACAATAATATTGAAGTTAGGCCAATAAATTCCCCTACAGTGGTCTCTGAATACTCACATAGAAGAATGAGTCATACATCTCTCACTTTATATCAAAAGCCAGAAATGATTAAGCTTGGTGAGGAGAGCATGGGGAAGGCTGAGACAGACCAAAAGCTAAGCCTCTTGCTCCAAAGAGTTAGCCAGGTTGTGAATCGAAGGGAAAATTCTTGAAGGAAATGGAAAGTGTTCCTCCAGTGAACACATGAATGGAAAGAAAGGAAAACAGCCCTTTGCTTATACTGAGAAAGTCTTAGAGGTCTAGATATAAGATGAAGTCAGCCACAACATTCCCTTACACCAAAGTCTAAACCAAAGCAAGGGCCAACTCTCTCCTATTGCATGGAGGCTGAGAGAGGTAAAGAAGTTGCAGAAGAAAAGTTTGAAGTTAGCAGAGGTTGGTTCATGAGGTTTAAGGAAAGAAGCTGTTTCCATAACATAAAAGTGCAGGTGAAGCAGCAAGTGCTGATGTGGAAGCTGCAGGTTACCCCAAAGATCTAGCTGAGATAACTAATGAAGATGTCTACACTAAACAGACTTTCAGTATAGATGAAATGGACTTATGTTGCAAGAAGATGCCCTCTAAGACCTTCATGTCTAGGGCAGAGGAGTCAATGCCTGGCTTCAAAGCTTCAAAGGACAGGTGGACTGTCTTCTTAGGGATTAATGCAGCTGGTGACTTAAGTTGAAACCAATTCTTACTTACCATTCCAAAAATTATAGGTCTCTTAAGAATTATGCTAAATCTACTCTGTTTGTCCTCTGTAAATGGAACAGCAAAGCCTGGATGACAGCAACAGGACTTACTGAATATTTTACTGAATATTTTAAGCCCACTGTTGGGGCAGAAAAGAAGATTCCTTTCAAAATATTACTGTTTTTCGCAATGTACCTGGTCACCCAAGATGTCTGGTGGAGATGCACAGCATGATTAATGTTGTTTCCATGCCTACTAACACAACACCCCTCTGCAGCCTATGGATCAAAGTGTAATTTTGACCTTTAAGTTTTATTATTTAAGAAATATATTTCATAAGGCTATGGCTGCCATAGAGGGTGATTCCTCTGATGGATATGAGCAAAGTAAACTGAAAACCTTCTGGAAAGGATTCACCATTCTAGATGCCATTAAGAACATTCATGATTCATGGGAAGAGGTGAAAATATCAACACAACACAAACAGGAGATTGGAGGGAGCTGACTGAAAATTTCATGGATGACTTTGAGGGGTTAAGACGTCACTAGAGGAAGCCATTGTTGATGTGGTGGAAATATCAAAAGAATAGAACTAGAAGTGAGCCTGAAGATGTGACTGAATACTGCAATCTCATGGTAAAACTCGAACACTTGAGGAATTACTCCTTATGGATGAGCTAAGAAAGTAGTTTCTTGAGATTGAAACTAACTCCTAGTAAGATGCTCTGAAGATTGTTGAAATGACAACAATGGATTTAGAATATGACATAAATTTAATTGATAAAGTAGCAGCTGGGTTTTAAAAGTTCTACTGTGGGTAAAATGTTATCAAATGGCATCACTATAGAGAAATTTTTCATGAAAAGGAAGAGTCAATCAATATGGCAAACTTCATTATTTTCTTATTTTAAGAAATTTTCATAGTCACCTCGACATTCAGCAACCACACCCTGGTCAGGCAGTGGCCATCAACATCAAGGCAAGGCGCTCCACCAGCAAAAGAGTCATGACTCGCTGAAAGCTTAGGTGATGGTTGGCGTTGTTAGCAATAGAGTCTTTAATTAATGTCTGTACATTGTTTTAGACATTATGCTCTTACACACTTCAGAGAGTAAAATTCAGTGTAAACAACTTTTATATACATCAGGGAAAATGTTTCAATTGACTTACTTTATTGTGATATTCATTTTTATTAAAGTTTTATGGAACCAAACCTGCAAAATCTCCAAGGTGCACCTGTATACTTGAATTCAACAAGTAAATCGAATGTGGGTGGTAGGTGCCAGCATTCTCACTGTTTGGGTGAGAGATTACATTTAAGCAAGGCAAAAAGTCTAGAATGTTTCACATGGTAATAGATAAAAAAGTTGGAGACATTAGTATGAACTCATTTGGCATAATGATTCAAATGCTTAGATACAAAATGTATATATAGATATGTGAATATATATAGGATAGTATATACACATATATCCCCTAGCTTTGTCAGCTGGGAGGACCTAGGAACAGCTCAGTAGCAATGAGCACATCTAGTGCCCTGATCTTGGTGGCTAATACCATTCTCCAATCAAAAACCAGGGCTCCCTGGGTCCTTAGAAAAAAGTTCGACACTAATACTGGGGCAGGAAATACAGAAGATGAGGCTGGAATATTTTGTGGTGCTCATAAGCAAGAAAGTGCTAAAATAATTTAAAAAATAAATAAAACCTATCTTGATGGGAGTATGTTAAAGGGACACAGGAGTAAATGAAGGAGCTCCAAATGGCCAAAGCTGATCAGTAAAATAAAGTAGCATTGAATTATAACCCCAAATATGAAGTAATCATCAATGAGCCCATACTAATATATATAAATGAAGTAGACTCTAACTCCAAGCCCTTTAAGTGTGTATTACACATGGCAATTGGCATAGGTGAAGAGTGCCCCCCCCAGACTTCATGTTGAAGTACCAGATCTCAGTACTCCAAAATGTGACTTTACATGGGATTAGGGTCACTGCAGGTATCATTAGGTAATATGAGGCCATAATGGAGGAGGGTGAGCCTCTAACCCAATAAGGCTAGTGTCCTTATAACATGGGGGAATTTAGATGGAGCTCTGTGTACAGGGGAATGCCAAGCAAACATGAAGGTAAAGATCCAGGTGATGTGTATACCAACCAGAGAACTCCAAAGATATCAGCAAACTCCAGAAGTGAGAAGAAAACCATGAAGCAGATTCTCCCTCATTGCCCTCCAAAGGAGCAAACGCTGCTGACACCTTGATCTCAGACTTCTGTGCCTCCAGAACTGTGAGACAGTATATTTATGACATTTACACCAGCCAGTTACTGGTACTTTATTTTGGCAGGCCCAGCAAAGTATTACAGCCTTTCAAAGAGTAGAATATGGAAAGAGAAAAAAAAAAATGACTTTACAGTGGAGATTTCTACCTGGCACATGCTGTCTCAACCAGGTGAGTAGGGGTAAGATTAATAGTGTTGAGTCACATGGATAGTATTTATTCTTAATATGATGTGAGGAAAAGGGCACTTTACCTCTGTAGTCTTCCTAACAAAAACCTATAACGTCCGTCGAGTCATAAGAAAAATATCAGACCAATCTCATTTGAGGGACATTCTACAAAATACCTGACCAGTACTCCCCAAAACTGTCAAGGTCATCAAAACAGGGAATGTCCAAGGAACTCCCAACCAAGAGGGGCCTAAGGAGACATAGCCCCAAATGTAAGGTGGCATTCTGAATGACACCAGGAACGGAAAAAACACATTAGGTTAAAAGTAAGGAAATATGAATAAATTATAGACTTTAGTTAACAATATGTCAATATTGGTTAATTGATTTTAACATATATCATAATATAATACAGGTGTTAATAATAGGGAAAAATGGTGTTATGTAGGAAAGCTTTGTATTCTCAATTTTTATGTAAATCCAAAACTGTTCCAAAATGAAAAGTTTATTTAAAAAAATAAATGAAAAAACAGGATAAGCTACATATCTGGAACTGTACTGAAAATGCATAAGGTAAAGTACTGTGAATTGCAGGTATATTTTAATTGAAATTCAGTTTGCAATAATTCCCAATATGCCCATAAAAACTAATGTGCACATTAAATTAAAAATTCTATGATCATAAATTATTGATATAAATTATGCAGTTCCGTGAGGCAGAATAAATATTTCAAACATGATCACCGACTGCTTTTTTCTATCCGTTCACAACTGTAGTTAATAAGTCATTTTTTCCTGTCAGTTTACTAGTAATCACAATATATCTTTGACATATTATCCTGAGACAGTTATATAAACAACTTGTAGTTCATTTAATTTCAGTTAAACAATTTTTTATGTTCTACAGTAATGACCTGAAATAAAGGAGCAAAGAAAATGATTTATCAGTAAGTTTTTATCCTGTGTATTATGTACAAAACCAAACTTGTCAGGGGATTTGGGGCAGATTTGTTCTTTCATTCTTTGTCTTGTTAGTTTCAGGATATTGCTTCTTAAAGTCATCAGAAGACAAGGTAGACCATTTAAAGAGCATTTGCAGCGTTAAAATGCCAAGTTATGTGTGGTACTTTAACTTCCCCAATAAGGTAGCACTTCCTTTTTTTTCATAATTACCTTTTTTGGGGTGTAATGACAATATTCAAAGTGTGCTCTCTTAGCTACTTTCAAGTATTTAATACAGTGTTGTTAACTATAGCCACTACGCTGTATGTTAGAGTCCTAGAACTTACTCATCTTATAACTAGAAGTGCATACTCTTTGACCAACATCTCTCTATTTTCCCCACCTGCTGGACCCTGGCAACCACCATTCAATGTTCTGTTTCTATGAATTCCACCTTTTTAGATTCGAAATACAGGTATTTCCCCACCTTTCCAAGAGTTTACTTTATGTCTCTTTGATTTTACCAAAGACCTACATTAGCACCTGTTTTTGCTAACTGAAAGAAATCTGAAGAGGATTTTCACTTTTATGAAAAAAAGTGAAAAGCAAAAGCAGCAGCAGTGTGTGTTTAGCAACAAGCTGTTTTAGTGGCAGCTCACACCCTGAGCACTGAGAGTGGCCTCACCAAGCTCCTTCCCCAGGAACTACACTCAGCATCTCAGCATCAGGCCACCTCGGCTTTGACCTGTGTCTGTGAGCATCTGTGCTTTACCTTGATTTATTTTGTGCATCCATTAAGGAAGCAGTTTCCTAGGTATCAGAAAGGCCCAGTAGAGGTTATTTTTGGGGCCTAGGAACACTTAAAAATGTTTCCATATAAATTAATGGTAATTGCTTCTTTACACCATTTCAGCTTGTGAAAACCTTCATGAGAATGCTATATTTCAACACAGCAGGGGAAACCTGTGTTAGTGAGATCATATGACTTTGGCTCATTTATTTACCATACTGCCTCAAGGTTTATCTGAGTTCTCACAAATGGCAGGATTTTCTTATTTTTTTTTTTTTACTGGTGAATATTATTCCATTGTATATATACCACATTTTCTTTATCCATTCATCCATTGATATACATAGGTCGTTTCCACAGACACAGGTTGTTTCCATGTCTTGTCTGTTATGAATAACAGTGTGCTAAGCATTGGTTCAGATATCTGTTCAAGATAAGGACAACACTCCTTAAGAAGAGATTAGAAATATTTTTACCAAGAGTTATATATCTGGAAATAAACAGTTGCCATCTTGCTCCCCATTTCACTAAAAATAAGCATTCATCTTTTGTCAGTAAATCAACCCAGGTTCAATAAGTGGAGAAATACTCCTAATTGGTACTATGTTTTTGTTTGTGTCCCCCTAAGTATATTCTGAATATAACAGCCACAGCGAGACATTTCAAACAAAATTCTTATCATATCACTCGTTTCTTTAAAGGAGAGGGGCTTTACTGGTTGCCATGGCTTCCCTCAGCCCTCAAAATAATGGCCAAAGAAAATTTATTTTCCTATAACTTACAAGGCCATACATAATCCAGCCTGTTTTGATATCTCTAAATACTTGGTTTTCATTCAGTTTGCTCCAACTGCAGTGAGTTCCTTGATGTTCTTAAATATTCCAGACATGTTTCTGCTTTAAGGGCTTTGCATCTGCTCTTTATATAGCCCAGAAGATTCTTCACATAGACATTCACACGGATAGTTCACTCTGTTGCTGCAGATAGTTCTCAGGAAGCACAAACTGTATTAAGTCTTTCATCAGAGAAGATTTGATGTGGAATTTGAAGCAGGGTTGAAGGTCAGGAAGAGCCACATTAAGGTTAACACTGGCTAGTAAAGGTACCTGTACAACCAGGAGAAAAAAAAGCAAGGGTTTGGAGTTATCAGAACCTAGCATCTCATGGGAGTGGCCATGAGCTGTGGCTCAGACATCTGAGGACAGTGCCCTTATGATTCGATGTTGGGACCTCAGGAGCTCAGAGAAGGTGTCCCAAAAGGTTTGGTCTCTCATCTCAGAGGAAGGACCATTGCTCACCTTCACTGATGCATCCAATGATCCACTGAGGGGCCTGGAGAACTGGGACCTGAAAGTCTGAGGCTCTCAGGAGTCAGAATGAGACTGGTTCTGAAAGTGCCAACAGAAATTGAAAACTAAAGTCACCTATTTCTTCCTGATGAAAGGGTCATTTCTAAAGTGATGTGAAGGGAACAGAAAGCAAAGAAGAATGAAGAAATCCCATCTCTACTCCTCCTGCATTCCAGTCTTCTTCTAATGAACTTTACTAGAAGAAATGGTGGGAAACCAGCTGATGATGGGGAAATACAGTCTGCAGAGTCCCAACCATCAGTGTGCAGAATATAGAATCAGAATGACTTCACTCCTGGGCTTGCTTAATAGAGAGGAAGTCTGATTC